>NW_015664702.1:1170720-1173033 GCF_001515625.1 Sinocyclocheilus rhinocerous
TATGATTAACAATGCAGATTTATTTTCACAGCCTTCGTTGATCACATTTACCAAGGGTGCCAATAATTCTGACCACGACTGTACACTCTAAAAAATGCTGGGTTGTTTCAACCCAACTTTGGGTCAAATATGGACTAACCCAACTTTTGGGTTAAAAATTTAATGTAAAAATGTAACCCAACAGTTGGGTTAGTCCATATTTGACCCAAAGTTGGGTTGAAACAACCCAGCATTTTTTTGAGTGTATATGCAAATATTTAAAGTCAATTTTTTTTTTCTAAGATTAAGAAACTAAGAAAAACTATAGATATTAAAAAAATGAATACAATTGACAAAAACACACAAATAAAAATAAAATGAAAAAAAAACAACTTAAAAATCAACCTATAATATTATCTCAATAATGCTAAAATAGAGTGCAATGTCAGAAAATAAAAAAGAGAATACAATATTCTTTAATTTTCACCTGTCCTTTGTTTGTTTGTTAATGTACTGTTTTGTACTTTTGTAAAAATAAGGCAGCAACTGAACTTTTTTAAAATTTACACTTAGTCTGATCTCACATCTCAATATTCTGCAATGATCAGTTAATCTGAGCTGCTATCCACATTCATTTTACAGCTCTGTACTATTACTGCATGTCCACATTTGTGTCTATTTTCCTTTCTTCGAAAGAAATTGCAGGACAAACATCTGAAACAAGGTCCATTCTCAAATGAGTCGCAATTCGTGAGCCAATGTGAGCAAACTGCGAGCAATGAAATGGCCCTCTGGGATATGCTGATCACTGGTCATTTGCAGCATCAGGACATATAAGAGTTAATATGCTATTTCGAGCCTATATTGCTCTTGGCATACACAACGTCAAAATCAATTCCCAGCATGGTCAAACACAACTCCTGTGGTCAGCGCACTCAAGCTCTGATTTAACAGGCATTCAGCAGCTAAGCAGAACATAAGTGGCCAACTGTCCGCCCGCTATGTGTGCCGTGTCTTTACGATGGAGCTGGATGGTGTATTTTTCTCAATCAGAGGAGACAGCCATGTGGTCAGAGGAGAGGCACAGATGGAGGGGAGGGATGCTGGAGACCACAGCACTGAATCTCCCTGCTGGGAACTACAGCAGACTAACAGCCAAAGCACAAAAACAAAACAAAAAAATAAATAAAATGGAAAAAGGCAAAGCAAAACACCGCATTTAAACGGTGACATTTTCAGCTCACAACGTTTTGTCCAAAAATAAAACTCATTTACTCGCTATTATGGCATTATCTTTTGTGCACTTTTGATTTCAAACAAGGTATTTTGCTGTTTTGAATACAATTAAAGTGACCTGAGACTTTTGAGCTTCAAAAAAGCACTGTAAAAGGGATCTGTGAACTATATTACAATTGACTGAAGTCATAATAAAGTTATGTGAAGAACAGAACTGAACTTTAGTTATTCACTGAAAAAGTAGGTCTCAAATTTCATTCGGGCTTCTGAATATTTAAAACTGCCACATTCTTGCAACCACAGAGATCAATTAAAAGACATGAATAATGGTTTTCGGCATCTATCATCTGCATCGAAACCTGGCACGATAAGTTTAAATTTACATGACAAGATCTGAGCAGCCATGCGCTGTATGAAAGAAATCTGTAGAAAAGTGATTAATGTTCTGGCAGAAAATGAACAGCAGTTCACAGACATTTTCTTCTTAATATGGGTAAAACTCTCTCTCTCTCTCTCTCTCACACACACACACACACACACACACAGTCTGGTCAGCTATCCTTGTGGGGACTCTCCATAGGCGTAATGCAGAAATATCTACTTACATAAACCAAACTTTACATATTTATTCCTTTCTATATTCTGAAGGGATTTGCCTGGTTTATATAATATTTTATTCATAAAACAGTGAATTTGACAGTTGACAGTATTTTCTGATTTAGGAAAGTGATAAAACAGATACTCAAAATCTCTTTGTGAAAACCTTATAATGTGTCAACAAAATGAACCTGGCTCTATCCAATATTCAGATTTCTGTTCTGGATGTGTATGCAAATGAGTGCATATTTAATTAGATAGATCATCATTTGCACATTTAAACATAGCATTTTAGAAAACTTGCAAAAAAAAAAAAAAAAAAAAGAAAGGACAACTCAGGTTTAAGTCCCCACCAGAATAGAAAAACAGGTACACACACACAAACAATTATTATTATTTATTAATGTATCATTTATTATTATTATTATTATTATTGTTATTGCAACTTAATTTTCTGGAGCTTTCGATATTACAAAAAATATTTTTTAATATTATCCCCCC
>NW_015664702.1:1173077-1175150 GCF_001515625.1 Sinocyclocheilus rhinocerous
AAAAAAAAAAAAAAAGTAAGGTCAACATACTGTGATTAATCAACAGGGGAAGTATCTGTTTGAAAATCTGTTTATCTGTGTGTTAAAAACGCTACATAATGTCAACAGTGAATATCGCTGTATTCATAACAACTGTATGACAGCAAAAGTGTTAAAGGTCAAAGGTCTTAGAAATGAACTTAACTTAATCCTGCGGTTTTGTTGTGTGCCTGAGTTTTATTTGCTGAGCACTAGCTTGTAAAATCCAACTTCAAACACTGTGACAGGCAGCAGATCTGCGGCATTTGCAAAAGGATGAGTTCAAATCCAACTCGCCTTTATTATCCCGATAAGGGAGGGATGTGTTTGGTATTCCTGAAAATAACAAATGCTCAGCAAGATACAGAATGTAAAGAGGTGTTTTTATTCATGAAACTACCAAGAGCAGCGCTTCCTTGCATTTAAAATATTGCAAACTGAACAAACCTCATCCTGATATTCTTGGACCGGATGATAACGCACTTAAACCGATATGCAAAGTAAATCACAACAAGCTTTTTTAGCCGTGAACTCTGCCTGTGGTCTTCGTTTACCTGACATCCCGTGACTGCCGTACCGCTGTACGTGACGTCTTTACATTTATAGGGATGAAGGGAGGTTAGGGCTGGAGATAAGACTCTCCACTGTGTGTCACCCTTGAATGTTAAGCTGAATTGCCAAAAAAAAAAAAGTAGATCACCTGATCTTTTATGCATCACATTGCGCCTCACCTGCAAAATCGGAGGAAAGAGAAGTGGAAAATAAACTGAGAGGAGAGGGAAAGCTGGGTTGTCTGGATATACACACTCAAAATATGTTCTCATCCATTGCATTTCTACAGTAAAACTCTTTAATTAAAGTTTTAATTAAGTAAAGTCAATTTTAGTCCATGTCTGTAGCTATTCTAGTGTACTTTGAAATGTTGCAGAATCATAAAATCATGACCTTTTTATTCAGGAAAAACGGCAACATTTAATGAGTCGTGCTACTGTGAAAAGGACTATAAATTTGATGAATTAACAAATTAATGAACGAACGAACGAACGAACGAATCAATCAATCAAAATGGGTTATTGTGAACTAAAGTTCAAAATAAGAAATATTTTCATTACACATCATGAAGACACATTATGAAATGTGAGATAAAAATGACATTGACATAGATACAAAATTATATTGTGAGCTATAGTTGCGATTATGAGAAACAAGGTTGTTACTTTATAGATTATAATTCATAACATTTGAATTTGTTTTTATTTATTTGTTTGTTTAAACATGAGGCAGAAACAGGCTTTCATAAAAAAAATAAAAAAAAATGAATTGGATGCCAGAGCAAACAAACAAAACAAATACATACATTTATGTACAAATAAATACATTTAATTATAAAAGTTAGTATATTCAAATATTGTAAATCATTTATTGTGAAACTTACTGATGGGCCACTCTTAATGTCACATCGAGCCTCATCCATAAGGACAATTGTTTGTCTGATTTATTATTAAAACCATTCTTTCATAAACGGTCAAGGCAATGGTGCAATTTTAATAAGAATTGATTTATAACCGATTTACACTAAAATTCATTCGGCTCATCCTTCATAAATGAAGCCCAATGTCTTTGTTCCTGATTTATGGGAAAAGTGGATGACAATATAGTCCACTAAAAACATTATTCCTCACTAAAATGCAATTTATTACTGAGGCCACAATAGATGCTGCAGATTACTGATGCAATTTAAAGTGATGATAAAGCAAAAATGCAAATCACTGTAATAAAACAGAATCTCAGAAGCTCTGTCACACTCCTGTTTTATCTCTGAAGTCACATTTAACATTTAATCTTTTTTAATCTATTTACAGTATTTGATCCTGAAATATTAAACTTAAGTTTCTTGTCTTCACACACATTTTGAAGAACCAATTTCTTCTTTTTTATTGATGAATATCTCTGCTGCTGGTCTTATGGACCTGAAATATCTTACAAATACTAGTAGAGAGGGAGGTAGGGAGGGAGAGAGAGAGAGGGAGGGAGGTAGAGAGGGAGGGAGGGAGG
>NW_015664702.1:1175171-1180720 GCF_001515625.1 Sinocyclocheilus rhinocerous
GGGGGGACAATATAATGCAATGAATCCAATAATCAACAAACTGCAACATGCGTTCTAATAGTACACGTACACATTTACAAAGACTGCAGATTCCTCATTAGAACACTTTTATACCCAGCTAACAAAAATACATTCTAAGAACATTTTGCTAACGTTTTGTGTTATGAAAACATTATTCCTAAATGTTCTCTGAACATTCAATATTCAATGTCCATTTTATTATTATTTTTTAAGTATTAAGTATTAATGCTAAATGAACGTCCGACTAAATAGTTTCAGAAAAAACATTCCATGAACGATGTATAATAATAGTTTTGTGCTAACGTTTTGAGAATGTTATTAAAGACCAGATAACTTTGAACAAATGTTCTATTAACATTACTGGAAAAATGTTAGTTCATAACTTTGATAGACTTTACCACGTTTATTTCAACTTAGCCATGTCCCCTTGCCATAAATGGATTCTCAGCTTAAAAAATATGTTCTAAGAATATTTTGGTAGCATTCCTACTTCCATTCCATTCCGATGAAGTGAAAAACAAATTCTAAAAATCCAAAACATAAAACGTTTGGGTCAAAACTGACAGCACCAGAGGGTTAAAGGAACATACTATACCATTATATCAATTAGCAAACAAGGGAAGGTTGTTTCTCTCTCTCTCTCTCTCTCTAACAAGTAGCAACATTTAAAAAAAATGCTAGAGGAAGGTCAAACTAAAACATTTCAAGGAAGAAGAAGAAAAAAAAATTGCATGATATATAAATAATGTATTTGAGGACATTATTAAAGACAAACCTTGCCGAAAAGCCAGCCAAAGTTCTGAAAATGTTCCCTGTTAGCTGGGTAGCAACATGAATATTGCCACATGATTTGTTGAGGGATTATTATCATTTTATGTACTGTTTGCAAGCAGCAGGGGGTTCAAATCTAGGACAGAACTAGATTAGAAAACAAAACTAAACTTCATCAAATCAAGATCACTTCTTAAAAAATCTCTATGCCATTTGCATCAATGACTGTCCAGAATGTTAACAAGCAAATACATTACATTACACCTGTCACATGTGATGTGTCACCAGAACCAAGCAAGCTAGAATGTATGATCATATTTAGACCTGCTCATAAATTCTGTATCCGTTTCATTTCTGCTGAAATATGGCATTCGCTTGCTATAATTCCAACCTTTATTTGACCTCAGCATACTGTACCTTTTACGGTAAGTTTCTAGCTCACTTACTAGAGAGAAATTGGCAAAGGAAAACAGAAAGTTGTCAATGAAAGGTGAAGCGTGGGACAGTCCTTTATTGGTTTTGAGAGGTTACTAATCTGCACTGCAAACAGGCTCTTAGAGTAGCTTTATCCCGGCACTTTCAGTGTGACCTGAAGTATATAAATAAATAAATGTCAATTTTTTTCCCGCTTTTTATTTATCTTCTTTCCACCACTGCATTTGTGTTGACAGTTAATTTAACCGGATCAAGGAGTCCACTTGCCTTGTCCAAAGAAAGTATGACAAATGGCATGCGGTAAAGCCTTAAGACCATCTTCAGACTGCCCTTGCAAGGCCTCTCGCTGTCCATGGAGATTAACCTTTCCAACACCAGTGACACAATTTTCCATTTTTGTACAGAGCTCTCAGGAAGGTGTAAGGATCTTCATGTTGACACATGTCCGTGATTGACTTTAAAGAGTGGAACAAGAGGGGACGGTGCTCAATAAACTGTTCTTGTGAAACAGCTCGTGAAAACCACTTGAATTTAAAGTGATTTCTTCCTCGCTTTATGTTCACGTCTGCCTTTGGTGTCGAAGGAAAATGTATGAAGTCAAAACGATGACACATACAGTTGCAAAAACTAGTAAAAGTAGGCTACTGCAAAAGCTGTATTTAATGTAAAATAAAGTTGTTTTTTTAGCACAAATATTTTGACACTTTTTTTTTCTTTTTACTAAGTGATACATATTTATTTCTCTTCACAATGCTTATTTTATTCTGCATTTCAGTTCACTTTTTTTTTCATTGCACTTCTGTTGCAAAACTAGAATGGATAACTGCAGTTTTGCAATAATTTGCAACTTAGTTAAATGTAGGCATACAGGTTAGGAATGCATTTAGTTGCAAAAATAAAATAATTGATACATATTTGTTTTGCAACTAAATTCAATCTTTTTCCACTCTATAATAGTGTCCTCAAAAATGTACTCAATGCAATGCCATTACTAACCTGTATGCATACATATTAAACTTGTATTTATTTATTGTTTGTTTGTGAAAGGCAAAAAGAGAATTAAAAAAAATGGGTCGGCCAAGCCCCCCAAAAAATCATTTATTTAATAAACAAACAAACAAACATACTGTCCAATTCATGCACCAAGTCTTCTGAAACCATACATATTGACAAATGGGAAATTTGCTTCAAGTTGCAGCTCTGAATTATTGTGATTACATCTACAGTGCAGTGCTTTTTTGGTGCATTTTTGGCTTTTTTGACAGTCGCGGTCACTCTGAACTGAAAAAAAAAAAAAATTGTGTAGAGATTCTTCAAAGAACCTTTTTGAATGTTTTCCACAGGAACAAAATAACAGCACATGGGTTTGATGCATCATAAGGGTGAGTGTACGATGACAGAATTCCCATTTTTGGGCGAACTAACCCTTCAAGGCTAAATTTCTCATTTTGCTACATACAGTGAAAGTGCTCTAAAGCCTCGCTGACATGACCTGCTGATGTCATTGCGCTGCAGTTGCGGTGACATGCTTTGTCATGTAGCGTGTTTGAGAAGAATAGCATTTGACAGGCGGCAGTGAGACAGACGGGGGATGTGTCTGAGTAATGGTTTGAGCTCAGTGTGATTGGGCAAAGAGCCTGCAAACATGATGGACACATGACATGGTTCAAAAATCCCCACACGCAATAATAAAATGACACATCAAAGGGTCCTGTGCATGTCGAACGTAATAAATGCAAGCCAGGTGCTTCACGTGCCCACTCAACACGGCATGATGTAGCCAACTAGGACATGTTCCTGGATCAACATCTTTTGTTTATGGATCCTTACTAAACATCCACAGCCCTAAACTTCTATCTGTAACTTAACTTAACCCTAAAAGGAGAGGGAAAAGATCACAAAAAAAACATTCTATTATAATATATTAAGGAGGACTCTTAAAAATATGAAATGAACTTTTCTGTCAAATGCCTTTGGTTGTTGTTCAAGACTGTATTATCCTACAGAATCCAAAAAAACACTTGACATTATTGCAAAATAGTAATTTGCATTAGAAAAACAGCCTTTCTGGTTAATATGTGTACTGTAATTGTAATACTATTTCCCTACAATTAATATACCTAAGTAACTGGACTAAAATAAAGCACATATATAAAGAGCGTAGTTCCTATATATATATATGAAAATTAAAACACACACACACACACACACACACACACAAAATACAAATGAAATACAAATGAAAGAAATACACAAATGTTAAATGTGTCATTTTTATGGCTTTGGATATATGGATGATATGTGAAAATTAATTTAAAATACATGACATATTTACATATGTTAAAATGACATTGTGGTGGGTAAGATTTTTTATGCTCACCAAGGCTGCATTTATTTCATTAAAAATACAGTAAAACATTAATATTGTAAAATGGGTTTTAGAAATTGTTACTTGAATATATTTTAAAATGCAAACTATTCATGTGATGCAGGGAAATATTTTGTAAAATTATAATTGTCTAAAAAAAGTTTCAGTGGCAATGCAATGCATATATCTTTGCCATTATATTACAATTCGACTGAAGCTCCTATAAAGACACTTGAAACCTGACTGATGGAAATGTTAACCCAACAATGCGTTCTTGTAAAATAACTGATTTTAATAAAACAAAAAAAATGATCTTCTATGTCAGTGAGAAGTTTTAATAAACAAAATGTAAACCATGTTGAATAAACAACTAAAATCTCAGTAGACATCACAACTCTGACATGAAAGCATCATTCCATCCACCTCCATTCTCTCTCTCTCTTTCTCTCTCTATAGTAAAAGAAGCCAACCAAGATGGCAAAACGACATGAGTGAGGATCTGTTCCAAATCTATCCAAAAATCTGGTTTGAAGCAAGCAAACTTATTCAAACTGGCATGGATTTACACAGCAGCCCAAACCTAGCAGTGATTTGGGCTCCTGATGCGGGCACAACATTATTTTTATCTGTAGTTGTTTTTGAAACAGTTGGCATGACAAATGCTACTTCACAATTATAATGTCAAAAACAACCCACCCAGATCATGGGATAAGGCAATTTAAAATGCAGTATGGAGTGCACACAGGGACATCATTGTTTCTAAGCCACCATTTCAAATTATTATTTTGTTTTTATTCTGTGCTTGAAAGAAACAATTGAATGGAAACTTACGCTACATTACTATGCTCACTTGATACTGTAGTGAATGGGTGCCGTCAGAATGAGAGTCCAAACAGCTGATAAAAACATCACAATACTCCATATCTATGCTCACTTGATACTGTAGTTGAATGGGTGCCGTCAGCCCAAACAGCTGATAAAAACATCACAATACTCCACAAGAAATCCACACCACTCCAGTCCATCAATTAACATCTTATGAAGAGGAAAGCTGCATGTTGTAAGTAACAAATCCATCATTAAGGCTTTTTAGCTTTAAACCATCACTTCCGGTCTAAAATATGAGTCCATAATCTATAATAACATCTCCTCCAGTGAAAAAGTCCATCACCTGTTGTTTCTCACATCAAAATTCACCCACATATTTGTCTAGTTTTGGCAGATTTCTCTCCTCATTCAGATGAAATTACTTTTTCACTGTAGAAAGCATTATGGATGGGGGTAAGGGTAAGTACACTTTCATTAAAGTTTCATTTTTATGTGAACTATTCCTGTAAGTCTCCAAAAGCAGAGTTTACTTTAGAGTGATCACACAACCAGCCGATGACAACTTACTTTATCTCTGCAACCCACCTTTTTCTGGACACTTTAGCTAGTAAATCATGGCTGACAGCAAATACACCCAGACTATAGTCCAGTAAGTCATTCTGCAAAGCTATGCTGAAGAAATCTGACCTTCAAACACAACGATGCCATTTGGAAACCAATACTTGATTGAGGCTGAAGACTTGAAGGCTGAAGTCAGAAATTCATCTTACTGATAATTCTACATTTTTCTCCCAGCAAGACAATCAGTTAGGGGACCTTTAACAGGTGCGTCTGCAATAATAAGACTGTTCCACCTGCTATCAGACATGAGACCCTCATCACATGCACTCAGGCACGGAGCCTTTCAGTGTGATGAAGTGCCAGAGGGAGGCCTGAAACTATGTCTGTATCGATTCAACCTTAATTATCTGCTTTCTTTCTCTTTTAACAAGATGTACAGTTATTCCATTGTATGTCAAGGTTAAGAGTCAAGTAAACAGATTAACGACGAGGGACAGCTGATATTCAAAGTATCAATACTAATATATATATATATATATATATATATATATATATCTGTTGTGTT
>NW_015664702.1:1181522-1186058 GCF_001515625.1 Sinocyclocheilus rhinocerous
ATACTAATATATATATATATATATATATATATATATATATAGTTCTGTTGAGTTTTTACAGAGTATAATGAGTCATACTGTACATGCAAATGTAAGGATTGCCGGTGGTATAAAGATCTGTTCGTTAGATCTATTGCGGTGTGGTGAGGTATAATCTCTGTGAATAATGTTTATTATCTCATTATAGTAATATACATTTACAGACATTCTGAAAATGACAGAGATGCAAATTATACAACTTTGAGCAACTGCAGGAGATTCAAAGTCATAATATCATGATGAGATATTGTTCCTGAATTACCATATCTCATATTGAGGTTAAACAGTGTAAGCAGTGATTTAACTCACAGTACAGTGAATTACAGTGCAGAACTCCTCCCCTTCCATTCTTACTTCTGATTACATTATTCATCAGATGTGATTAGACCGTCGCGTGTAACTCCGAGAGAATTCATAATCGAATGCAGGACATATTTCTTTTTCAGAAACACAGTTACTGCCGACTGAAATCAATCTAGTCTTCATAAATGAATCAGCACTAATGATGCACAGCATCTCACATTTGTCTAACAACCCACTGCCATGCATCAATGCCCAACCAATAGCGGAAAACACCCCCGTCTGCAGACAATAATTGTCACCCTTCATTGGTTGGACTCCATGAAAAAGCAGTTAATGGTCTTTGGAACATACTGTGATTTTGTTGGTTTTTGACAATGGCCGCATTCAATGAGAACTGAGAGTTATGGGTAATGTGAGATGATTGATCTGTCTGTCTGACTATTTATATACACAATATTATCTGTTATTTATCTATACCACTAGTCTAACTACATCTAATTCTAACTGCTTTCCACAGATTCACGTGTATTTTTGAGAGGCTTTGATCATTTCCAGCACATCCTTTCCCTGTACCTAATATGCATATGTTCTAAATTGGGCTAGTTTATGGATGAATCTCACAGAAACACATTTCACTAGACAGAAAATATACATTTTTATTATTTTCATGAAAATTAAGCAGATTTGTCCAAAAATTCTCATTACTCTAATACACAGGATGCTTTTACTTGTTCATAATGTATTATTATTATTATTATTATTATTAAATTGTAAGAGGAACAAACATACTAGTATGATGCATGAATCCTTTACAAGTTTTATTTATTTGATTGGTTGGTTGGTTGGTTGATTGATTGATTATTAGAATTGAAAACTAAAAATTAAGCTCATTAAAATAAGCCTTCATATTTCAAACATTAAAAATTAAAAATAGTAATTATAAAATGTTTAATTGTAACAAGTTGTAATGTAATGGAATATAACTGAATAAAAATAATTATATATCATGCTTTTGTTGTGAGCTATAACTTGCACAATGTTCTTGACATTTTTCTGTGAGAGTCATTCTGATATGTCCTCTATATTGTAAGAGACAGCATTGTATATACTTCAGGGCATCATATTTTCTGTCTGTATGCTTGACTCAGAGAGCAGATAAAATATAATAGAGTATCAGGACAACATGCCTTTGATGCGATGAAGAATGTGAAGCAGGGAGAGAAGGTTGAGTGAGATAAAAACAGCTCGAGCACACTGATAGTAGAAGTGCACTAAGGGGGATCTAGACAGTGGGCACTCCAGCTATTGCTTAAAGAGATTGCATGTCTACTACTAATGCTTACATATATATATATATATTTTTTTTAATTTATTTATTTTTTTTCAGTGCAAAGAAGACAAGCAGTTCAAACTCTGCAGAATAGTGTGAGAGTGCCCGACTTGCACCGTCTGACATGGCCTCCATCTCCCAATGGAACAGCCGCAAATATCTCCAAGCATGAGGGTGCTTTGAGATAAAACATGTGAATTAGATATTACAGGGTAAGAACCAATAGGTAGCCCGCTTCTGGCCTACAGATCTGCAGGTAGAGTAAGAACCACTGGCTGTTTGAAGTGAAGTCATGGAGCGAGCCTGCAACATCTAATATTCAGTTTGTTGATCTTCCTTTTAGCTCAAATGGATGTTAGAACATTTATTTGATCTTTAAAAAAAAAGTTGCACAGTTTCCACAAAAAAATATGAAGCAGCACAACTGTTTTCAACATTGATAATTGTGACGAGTGGGGCGGGGCCGAGAGCCGTGGGAACGGAGCGAGGCCGGTGGAGTAATTGATAATGAGCGACACCTGCACCACTCACCAGTCTCGAGTGTTACGGAGGAGCTCCGGAAGGATAAAAGGGAGGAGTGACGACAGTGTCGGACGAGAGAGGACCAGGCCGGGAGTTTATTTTGTGTTTTGGTTCTGTTTGTGCGCAACAGTTGACAGTCGCGCTATTTTATGTTTATTTTATTATTAAAGTTTTCTTTGCACATTTGCCGGTTCCTGGGCATTTAGCAGTATCAAACTCTAACCTTTATCTGGCCTCTGCGATTGTGAGTGGATTGATTCAGACTCTGTTATTTTGACAGGACATCAGTCCAGAACAAGACAAAAAAAAAAAAAAAAAAGAGAAAGACTTGGATGGGGAGCAGGAAGAGACACCATTTCTCAAGCGTGACACTGAAGACAGGAGTAATGATGCTAAAAATTCAGCTTTGATATTTGAAATAAATTACATTTTAAAATGTATTACTTAATGGAATACAGTTATTTTAAACTGTAATAATATTCCATAATATTTTTGATCAAATAAATACGGCCTGGGTGAGCAGAAGAGATTTCTTTCAGAAACATAAAAAAATATATATTACTTTTGAATGGTAGTGTATGTACTATATATGTAAATAAAAGAATATCCTCAAAGCTCACGGTAGGTCTGTCTTGAATGTTTTTTAAGTTGTGGTACAAATTAATTCATCCGGGAACCCCACTGTTGCGCTCCATTACAGCTTTATGTTAAATAAATGTTCCATTTTCAGGCCGTGATTGAGTTGCAAAAGATAAAAATAACTGCTGTATTTCTAGATCCAAAGGCGGTATGATCTCATTCAAGAGACTGAGATATGATGTGACTTGAAGTTGGATGCTGGTACTAATGACGTCTATAGCATTATGGCCCCGAGTCTATCTGCATTTATGCATGGTTATGTGTTTGTCTTCAGAGACAGAAACTCTGCTCTGCTATTATGTTACATGCATGATTAATGTGCTTTTTGAAAGGCAATGTGCACTCTTTCTCTCGGCAGTACTATCAATATCTGCATTATTGCAATACAGCTATAATGCGAGTGAGTAATTTATAATAATCCATCAGTGCTTGACCTTTACAAAGAGGAGAGGGAGCGCGAGCGAGAAACAGACACAGGGTAAAGAGTGACACTGGTGTTAATATTAAATTCTCATAAATAAACTTTGTTAATCCTAGAGGGCGTTTGATGGAAGACATTCAGGCCACAAATAGTAGAAGACCTACAACCGCATCAACAATACTGCAAGACTGACAATAATAGAAACAAACTCTATCCCCAGCAGTCTGTGTCTGTGTTCAGCGGTCAACCGTTCACTTTGGTACATCACTAATGGGCCAAAGCAAAACTAATGGTTTGTGACTTGATCTAATTTCTTGAAATGTTCCACATGCAAACTCCTTAGTCTCACTAATTTGTCTGTTTCAAATTTTTTTTTTTAAACATACACACACATGAGGAAGAAAGACCTTGGCTCCCCTTGAAGAGTCCATAAAACCCCGTCTCGGAGAAAAGATTGGATGTGGCGCCATGTCTGGATGCATGGCCTCTCCGATAACAGGCTAGTTTCCCTTCGTCAAATCCACACCATGAAGGAAATGAAGGAGGGGGGGACCAGAATGTCCTGTCCCCTCATGTTCTGTCACCGATTGAGTTGTGCGCCAAGGAAAAGAGGCATGGCGAACCCAAGAACGTAGAAGTGTTGCTATCAAAGCCTGGCCTGAATTCCACTCAACGTCTAGCGGGTCTTCACAGCAGTATTGACCTAACCGCTGTAGCAGAAACAAACAACGATAGATAAAGGTATTAGTTCCACTTGCCTGCCACAATTTCTCCACTCTTCTTAAAGGGAGAGACATGATACGGACAAAAGCTCGGTGTAGAACGGCGACTGCCAGTTGAGCGAATCTGTCGTCTACAAAAACCTTCATGACAGATTACAATTAACTTATAGATCAATGACAAAACACAACCGGCAAAGCAAGCATCTGCGGACTGCCGCTCTTGCAGTCTGGCAAACCAAACATGCATATTTTATTGACTTTCAATTGCAAAGTGCTCACTAATAGCCAGATCAGTTTCACAAGGCTAGAGATTGTCAGCCGAGGTGACATTGAAAGTAATAAGCCAAATCAAAAGTCAAACAAAATCAATAAGAGGGTTTACGAGGAATCATCAACTCAAAACAAAATATGAGGGTGTTTCCAATAAGGTAACAAGACCTTTCATGTTGGAACATTTACCTAATTTAAAAAAAATACAAATTATAATCTTGGTAACTCAGTTTAGTTAGAGGCAGATACACACACACACACACACACACACACACACACACACACACACA
>NW_015664702.1:1187028-1191600 GCF_001515625.1 Sinocyclocheilus rhinocerous
TCTCACACTCTCTCTCACACACACACACACACACACACACACACACACACACGTCTATCTCTATCACAGGTCTTTCTATTTTGAATTTTTCACATTTAATTAAATGTGTTACTTGCTGTTTGTTTAGAATTATTTGTGAAATTTTGTAGCAATTTCACATCTAAAACACATCCGATGGTTATCTTTTGGATGTAAACCTACAGCAGCATAACTATACAAGGACAGTGACTAGCTAAATTTTAAAGTATGTTGTTTTGCACATCTCTATTCTCACCAATAGCAACCATATTATCGATAGACCTGTATCTATACACTGCAAAAATGAGACCTTACTGAGTTAAGACTTGTTTTCTTGAATATAAAAGTGTGTTTTATCTTATTGCATGGACAGAGTTTTCTTCACCTAATAAGACTGTTTTTATATTTGTTCATATTCTTAATACCTCATGCTGTGTTGCTTCTGAAATAAATATTTCTTGTTTGAAGGACATTTGGATACTTTAACTGGAAAATTTGACAATAATAAATAATTTACACACATATTACAGTAGAAGAACATTATTTAACAAAATGTTTAGCTAATGCCATCCACTACTGTATGCACTGCGACTGAGCCGATGTACACGTTTTCCTTTTGCCCCTGAGCTTGACCACCAAAAAGTAATTTGTTTGCTCACTCTTGACCAGCAGCAATCAATCAGGCTCTCTGAACGTAACGCTTGCATCCAAATCCTCTATATATCCAAGTAGTTATGCTTTGAAAATGCCAGAAATCTGGCTTTCTAATCAACTCTTAACTCCCTGATGAGATGACAACTGTTCTGAACTCATGTGAACTCTGCATTTATGAGTCTAATATACATGCTTCCAATTTATATGTAGATGAAGGCAATGCAGGCAGCAATGTACAACAGACATGTTTTTTCAGGCCCTATTTCATACTTGACTGAGGAACTCAAAGCAGGAGATTATACCGAGAGGTCAATGAAGGCTAAATACAAGAGACCTTGACTGAGCGAAGCAAACAGCCTCTTTAGCTAATTTATTTGGCGGCCTACTTTATGACTTTGTTTTTGCATGTCCTTTAGAAAATGCAGATGGGTCAAAGGTTGTGTTGTAGAGAACAACGTGATGCATATTATTGGGTATTAAATCGGGTAACTCTTGTTGAACCTCTGAATACATTTATTTGTTGTTCAACCTGGAATTCAAATGATGTCTTATTCCATATTTCTCCAATGAAAAAAGAATCACAAACATGTTCTCATTAATATCTCACTTGTTACATCAATGTAGAGCAAATGCCTTAATTTTTCTTTCTAGAGAAGACAGCCTCAGTAATCTCACGTCAGAAGAGCTCTCACAACACATCAAAATGTTACAATATGAGTGACTTTATTTAATAATAATATAAATCACAATGGTTATTTTTGTCATTTTATATTATCTTTATTAAATAAAAAATAAAGATGCAAATGGCAAATAGAATAAATGCAATAAAAAAGATAAAAATGAAATAAACTGCTTTAATTTGTCTTAGGTACAGTACATCTATGTAGGCCTATCAGCTTTCAAGTAGGACAACTGAATAAATAAAATGCAAATATAAAACACCGCAAAGTCTTCACTGTAAGAATTAAATGTATACTTTGATCTTTGTTAAAACTGAAGTTATTTAGTCAAAAGCAGTGTGTTTTTCTTTGTATTTTGTTGTCTAATTATTGACAGATGACAGCTAAATTAGGCTGCTGTCCCTTTAAGACCTCCTGCACGGATCCAATATAGCCTACTTTTCCTCAACTATTTACGTTCACGTAAGACAAGCTAATGTATTTACCTGAATACCAGCAAAGACGGGCATTTAGACATGATTTTATGTCTGTTTGACCGTTCAATTAGTTTAAAGAAAACTGAATTCCTGTCTGAGAGGCGGCATTCGGCGCCAGTAAGTACAGCTTTCTTTTTCAAGGGGTTTGTAACCATTTTAACGTCAATCATGTCCCGCCCTGTATTTTCTAATTCGTGTATGCTTCTTTATCGCTCTAAATGTCAAAACTTTAAGCTTTAAACTGTTTTACAATGCGAGCAATATATACGACAGCATCTCTACCAGTAGACACTTTACTGTATATCATCGCAAATACAGTATCGTCATATCTAAAGGACCGGCCTGAGGCACATCTGTTATGTCTTGGTAAGCTACTTATCAATTGCTTTATGATTATTTATTGTAAGGAATATTAGTAGAAACATATAAAACAGTCTCTAATGCTATATACAACCTCTGAGAATATTTCTCAATTTGACATTTTTTTATTTTTTTTTTATATTGCCTTTACTGTCTTCCTCATATTTTGCAATGTTTGCTCTTATACGTTTATGTGATTTAGGAACTATACAGCATGTTTATGACACCCTATCCTATTTGTTTCCAACTGTACCCTTATCAAAATGCCTATTTTTAGAATTGACAGCCTGCACAGTGATGGACGTTGGTTTGCAGTGCTAAGCCTGATCAAATTTTAATGAAGTCCTAAACTAAAGCCAAACATCCTTTTTCAAGATCAGCTCAGGGAGAAACGGGGGTGACACAATCTTTTGCTTGACGCTCTTCTGAGACTTAAACAAACAAAAAAAAGAACTAAAATCACAAAAGAAAGCTTAGCAAATTAGTGAGTCATATACGCTGCGTGAGATTGCGAAGCCCCTTAATTCTGCTTTGAGATTTCATTTTGATTTGAGGTCACAGACTGTGTTCTTTGACGTCAGTTCAATCATTAAGCCAGGCCTTCACATGAAGGTCAGGTCTAAACATATAGGGGTTATGTGACCTATTACTCCGGGTGTCACTTAAATAGGGAGAAACTATATTTGAAGTCAATTATAGGACTGCCATTTGCCAACAGAGGTGTCATTCGTAGAAAACACAGGGAGGTTAATGATATGACCCATTGGAAAAGGTTGCTCATGGGACTCAGTAGAGCGCTCCGATGTGATTCATTGAAGTATCAACTTTTCTGAGATGTCTCTCCTAAAATTTCCTGGGAGAAACTAGTCAAAAGTTGATATACAGCACGTATAGAGCTATAAAATAATGCAGAGAGCAGTTCAGATCAAAATGATAAGTTCAAAAGCAGTGAATGACCACCTACTCGCTTGTCAATCATCATCTTACAAAACAACAACAACAAAACATTTTAAATTAGATGGTTATGTGCATATTTAAAATGCACTTGTAAATTAAAACCACTTGTTGGTTTTATGAGAAAATACTTTTAAATATTGATGTTTAATTCATTGTGTTACTTGCCATTTTTCTCTAATTAATTATGAAACGTACTAATAATTTCAAAATTAAAATTGTTTCTAAAAAAATTTTTCCCAGTGTAATTGTTTGTTTTGAAAAGTATGTGCATTTACACACAGCACTTGCTTTACAAGATCAGAAAGACAAAAAAAAAAAAAGAAAAAAATGGCAAATTTGGTTGAAAATCCAACCAAAAGTGGTCAAAGGACATGATTTGTGGTGGATATTATGAACCAGGCTTGAGATTAATTGGGTCTTTTTTCTCAAAAATAACATTTGAGAAGCAGACTACTTAAGAAAAAGTCTCAACAATAACTTTTTTTTTTTTTTGTAAATGTAAAAGAGTACAGTGGCATCTTTCTTGTCAATGCTCACCACTGCTTTTACTTGCGCAAAATGACTTTGTATGGCAAAGAAAGAGTCATGTGGGTTACGGTAAGTGTTGCACTGTAAAAGAAACCTCAATACGCTGAATAGACACTGTTCTGTATTTACCCAGATTAAATTTAATCATAAATTCAGTGCAAACTCATTCAGTATGTGGTTTATCAAATATGCTAAATACATTTGAGGAACCATGTGCTAAAGACTTATGTGACATTGAGCTTTGCTAAATGCTGAAAAACACATTACGTCAGTATGTTTCGATCACCGTCTTTATTTGAGCTTTAAATTTAAACTTTTAACAATATTTCAGACATAAAAACGTATTTTAGTGCAATTCCCAAATGAAAAAAAACCCAAAAAAAACCCCACAACAACAGCCTGATCACAGAATAGTGGATTCAGTCCATCTGGAGGGTTTTACACAGCGAGAGCCAATTATTCTTTTGAATTATATAATTTTGAATATGTTGTAATTACATCTTCAAGGCAATTACCATAATTAGTCACCCGTGTATCTAAATGCAAAGAGCAATAAATGAATTGCAGTACAGAACTGGTGAAATGTATGCTCAGTCCAACATGCTGAGCATGTGGGAAAGTAGAAATTAAAATCCACTAAAGATTTTCTACTTCTGAGAATTTAGTTTCTAATGTTTCTTACATGTTCCCCTGACTTACATGTTCCCATGGTCAAGTGTTTTGGTTTGATAATGTCAGCTTAATTATACTTAACAGAACGTCTGGCTTTTTTCCAGTTCTATCTGAAATGTGTGATACAAAAAAAAAAAAATTACATTTTTTATCATTACAATGATTATTGCAAGGAAAGTGGTATTAAAAATACAACAACAACAATAATAATAATAATAATAATAATA
>NW_015664702.1:1191962-1198911 GCF_001515625.1 Sinocyclocheilus rhinocerous
AAACATCAAAAGAAGGATGTTTTAGTGAGTGTGAACTAAATGAGCACCTCTTTTTCTCCTTATCTTCCTATGGCAGATTCAGATCTCCAGTTGCCTAGTCTACAGCATGACAGACACATATTTCATGTTGTATAATGGCACGAGTAGTTATAACACAGCGCCTATACATCAACCCAGATGATGTATGATTGCACCAAGTGTTTCTCTACATACTCGTGAATCTCACAAAACAACAACAAAAACAATATTTCAGCTCAAAATTTGTATTTTACCTTAAAAAGTTACCCCATTTTTTGACAATTAAGCCATATGTTCCTAAAAAAAACAGGCTTATTTTTGATTTTTAATTTTGATTTTGAGGTTAAATATTACCAGCGTATCTTTGTCAGCATGTCTTGCCAAAGTGTGGCAATCATTTGCAATAGTACTGAAGTACTCACAATTTCTAAAGCACAACCTTAATCTCAATTTAAGATATTTTTGAGAAGACTAAATCTTCCTTTCGGCCTTAAATACAAGCTGCATAAAATGAGAACAGTTCAAAACTCGGTGCTTGACATGACAACAAATCTATTAGTCAGTTTTCTGCAATTCATTTTGAGAAACTCCATAAAGATGTGGTACTTGCAGTAAACGAACAGTACAATAAAATAAGTTTAAAATAAGTTTACTTGAAGACCTTGACTTGACTAGTATGAAATTAGTAAGCTCAAGGAGCAATTGCTTTCAGTTTGAAAGAAAATCTAACAAGAACAAATGTTGGGGAAGTATGTAAATATGAGATGTAAATATTACACACACACTGAGTTCAACAATTTGGGGTCAATAATAATACAAAATAAAATAAAATACAATAATAATACCTTTATTCAACAAGGACGCATTAAATTGATCAAAAGGGAGTAATGGCATTTGTAGTGTTACAAAAGATTTCTATTTTGAAATGAATTATTTTGAACTTTCTATTCATGAATGACTCCACCAAAAAATATGAAGCGACACAACTGTTTTCAACATAGATAATAATAACTAATGATTCTTGAGCAAATCAGCGTATTATAATAAAATAATAATAAAATGAAATAAAACCAAAAAACAAAGCTGTAGTAAAATGACAAACATCTGTAGCAGTGAATTCTCTGAATGCAGACTTCTGAATATTTCAGTTGGACATTTCAGGCAGGCGTATGCTTTTGATTATTGCCATAGATCAGTCAAAAGTACCGCTATAAAGACAGGTTTACACAATGATATCTGATTTTTAGACAACATACAATAGGTCACTAGGGGCAACAGCATGACAATATCTATCACTTAATCAGATGAGTAACCATGAGATTCATCAGGCCATATGTTCAGCCTTCAGTTCCCATGGGAACACATGAGATTTAGTCTTCTGTCTGAAACCAAGCTTGAGTCTCTGATGTCTGAAGCAATAATGCAAATATAACGAGACAGAAGCGATAAAGAAAGTAGAAAGAGTCAATGCTGAGGAGGTCAGTGTGACCTCATTGTCTCTGAAGCAGCATCTCGGCCTGATCCATCTAACTTCACCCACTGCGCTTTATCACATCTGAGAAATTCAGGCCTCGGAGAGTATAAAGACATACGCAAGCAGCAGAGTAAAAATTCTACAGTTAGATCCATCAGATATAAGTAATAAGAGAATAATTCAAAAAGAAGAAAACAACATAGTGATATGTGAATGATCTCTGGAGAACAGAAACACCAAAGCCTCAGTCTGAAAGATAACACATACTGATGGCTTTTACAAACCATTTCTCAACATAACATACGGAAAGTTGGAGAGTAACTCATGTGTTTAAGATATTCTGCCAGAGATGCAGGTTCCAGTCTGGCCTGAATCATATTCTCTTTCTCCTCTACTCTGGTTACTTTAAAATGCTAAAAAAATAAATAAAAAGAAAAGTTTAAAGAAAATATAAATAGATTAGAAAAGGAATTAATGGGACAGAAGGTGGATAGTACAGAATATAATCATGTCCTAATAATATACCTTGAAAAATATAGTAGCATGAAACATGAAAAAGTTCAAACGTTTTCTATTCACTATTAATTAATTATGGTAGAACTACTGCAGAAAAAAACCAACAAAAAACAAACAAAACCTTTGGCTACCTAGGTACAGTTTTCTAAGGATGATACTATTATATTAGTACTATTGTAACGAAAGAAAAAAGGCTGGAATGTAGCCCTTTGGTGTTGTTTAATTTAAATTTGTATAATTCTTTTTAATGAGCATGCGAGGGGCTGTTGGATTTCATAATGTGTGGAATTTCTGCTTACTTGCTAGATATGTGCACGGCTAATGACTGGAGTAAAGGAATAGCTGAATACAGCAGGAACCTCGCACACTTCGAGAGGAAAAAGATAAAAAGACTAAAGGATGGAGTGAAGATCAAGGTGGTGTGTGAAAATGGGGCAACTTTCAAAAGCTGTGTGACTGTTTTGATGAAAGGCAGGTGATGCCGTTCACCTTTGATATCCAGGCTGGATTCTGCCATCCTACCAGTGTTATTGGACAGCTAATTGACAGATAATGGCGTTTTGCCTGACCACACAACCCAGACACATTCAGGTTTGTACACTACTGTCAAGATCACATGTATTTCAAATAATTAAGATGATGTGATTGTCTTTTTTTTTCTGTTGAGGTTGGAAGTTACAAACAAGAACAACATCATTACTGAGACGCCTTTCGCATATCTTAAACAGAAAAAAAATAATAAAACAATCAAATGTGTTCGCAAAATAATAAGGATAATTACCCAGCTAGAAATTTGAGTTTCCGTTTAATTGAAAGGGCTTTATTGGACTAACAAAAATATTTGTTGCCAAAGCATAAACAATTTATTACAACAGATTGTGATCCACAAAGCCAAATTATATTCCAGGAAAAACAAAACATGACCATGCTTTACTTCTACTACAAAATCATAATTAAAAATAAATGAATAATAACATGAATAAAATGAATACAAAATATAATTATAATATAATATATAATTGCATAAATTATTAAAAACAGTTTATGATATATATATATATATATATATTTGCTAATTGAATAAATGTAAGTGAATGAATGATGCACATGTTTTTATTATTTAACATTGCTACGTGGAAATATTTGGCAGCAATACACACTTTTTTTCTTCTTTTAAAAGGGCATGTCACTAAAAATAAATAAATAAATAAAACACAAACAACTGCATTAATGTTTCCCTTAATGCTGTGTTTTCAGCTAATACCATTGTGCCACAGTATACTGCTAATAACACACTGGAGTCATTTCCTTAACCAATGCTGTATTAAGTATGCTATTAATGTAAATCAGAGCTATATCACTCTTTTATTATACCTCCTAAAGAGCCTTTCATCACTACTGAGAATTCTTCTCTGCATTTCTTGGTATCATCTGTTTTGCACGTCAGGTGATTTTGCAGAATTTGCCAGAAATGCATAGTGAAATGAATGATGCTTTATCTAAGCATATTACCAATAGTCTTCTTTTAAAATCAAATTATTCTATTCAATATAAAGCTTTAGTTAAAGGCACAATATGTAATTTTCGCCGCTAGAGGGCGCGTATATAAAATAACAATAATTCAATGAACCCTGTCATTATTAAAATAATAGTTTCCCTAATGTACTTTTTTTTTGAGAAATTTACACAGCTCTTTCCATTCATCTGTCTGTCAAGCTGTAAAAAAGCACAATATAAGTATCACAAAAGTAGACCATATGTCTTCTAACGTCATATGATAGCTTTGTGTGAGAAACAGGCTGATAGTTCGAAAAAGAGCTGCATGAAGTTATTCTTTTTGTGTTTGATGGGGGAAAAAATAAAAAAAGAGCATGAGGGTTTGAAACCACACAAGTATGGAAAAATAATGACAGAGTTGTCTTTTATAAGTGAACCATTCCTAAAACAAGTGTTGAAATTCCACATAATAATATAAAACCCTGAAGAGATAAGTAAAAATGCAAATATAACTGCAGAATTCATAATCCAGATACGTTTGGAAACTGCTTCCAACTCAAACAAGTCTCCTATGGGGACTGAAGAAGTAGTCATGCATTACTTGTTCTTCATTCAGAAAGGCCCCTTGGCACCCTTCCCAATTCAGAACATTAAAAATCTCTCTCTCTCTCTCTCTCTTCTCATTGCAGTGCCCTGGATTCAATATTTAAAGCACTTCAACACAAATAGGCCCTCCATCATTGCTAAGGTAGGCAAAAGTTCAGACAACTGCCTGGTGTTTGGCCTGATAAATGAACACCCTTGGCATTTACCCGGGGATGGGAACTCGAATGAGAATAATCCATGTTCTGGAGGGAGAATGTCCTCGGTGTTCAAGACTGATTCCACACGATGGGAACATGGAAGTGACCTACCAATTTCGTTATGCAAGATTGGGGGATATTGAAATGATGGAAAGGGTAGATGCAAACACAAGATAAACCAAGGATAGTCTGAAATGCACAATGGAGGGCTTGCGACCTTCAGAGTTTAGCTCTAAAGCACTTGCCTGGAAGCTTCTTGTAATCCTGAAGACCTTGATTAGATGGTTCAGGTGTGTTTATTTAGCATTCAAAGCTAAACTCTGCAGGATAGTGGTTCTCCAGGAGCAGGATTAGACAGCGCTGCCCTAATTAAAGTCGCAATGAAATTATGTTTGCATTTGCATTTCCATAAACTGATGTATTTTGGAGCGAAACAGGGTATTCAACAATAAAATAAGGTAAGGTGATGATTGATTATTTCCACTGGGAACTCAAAATGTAGCTGTGATATACAAGAAAGTGGTGGATTTGCATTAGCCGGAAAGGAAAAACACTGCAGAGGTGAAGTGAAGCAAGTTATTAGATCCAAAAAAGGATTTGGAGGACCTTTGTGAAAAATACATAGATGAATCATGCACAGGAACTTGTCTGTTTGCATTTTAAGTTGACTAAGGCTTGAGAGTTTGTATAGGTCGTAGATGGTGTCACATATAGGTAACAGTTTTAAATAAATGTACAAATTATGCAGACAAAGCTTCAGCTGTGTTTTTAAATGTTCAAGTAACTGCAAAAATTACATTACAATTAGTCAGAAAGCATACATTCACATGGCACCAGAAAGACGCTTTCAAATAGAAGTCATGTTCACCTTTTTATTTTAGGCTTTTTATTTTTGACAAGATGTACCGTTCAAACGTTTGGGGTCGGCACAATTTTTTAATATGTTTGAAAGTCTCTTCTGCTCACCAAGGCTGCATTTATTTGATCAAAATATTAAGTTGAAAAGAAGAACATTTACTAAAAAAAAAAAAAAACATATCTCAATAACAAATATCGACCCAAAGCTTTTGAACAGTAGGACTTTACAAATATACCATAAAAATAGTTTTTTTTTTTTTTTTAAAGATTACTCTGATGTTGTTCTTTTTCTGAAGACTTTAAATATAGTACACTGTACTGCGAAATCTCCATGACTATTATGATACGTTATGATGCTTTTGCATGACATATATAATAATCATTATATACTGTATGTCATGCAAAAGCATAATAATCAAAAAAATGTTCAGCAGATGAAGAAAGTCATGCAGGTTTGGAACAAGATGAGGGTGACTTAAAACGGCAGATTTGGGTGAACTTGTACATTTAAGATCACCGTTAAAGCAGTGCAAAAATATAATTTTATAATTTTCAGATTTTAGTATATAAACCGTGGATGAGTCCTTATTACAGTTAAAAAAGAAAGAACACTAAACCCTGTTCATTTTTTTGTGGAAAGTGAAAGATTACTTGCATCTCTTTAAAGTCGGATCTCCACATAAACAGCATTTTCAAAGCACACCACAGTCCTGGCAAATTGAATATATGCGAGGCATCCAGCAAGTGTTTAACCGTATGACCTTTATCAAAAGTAATTTCCAACAAGAGACTTTATCATAGTCCTCACGGAGCTCCATGCATAATACAACGTCAGCTAATGGGGTTCATGAGTTATTTCTCTGCAGTATTTTCCTATGATGAACTCCATCCCATCAAAGTGAAACATAAAAATGGGCGGCAGACCAGCCCGACCCCACGCGTTCCAATAAGCTAGTGTTTGTCACATCACACATTTTACATTCCAAATGATGGACTGCACCTCGTCATCCACGTGAATAATTGGCCGCGCATCAGAACCGCGGAAAAGGTTAATTAAAATGGCATTATGGGCCATAGGGATCTATTAGAAATGCCATGATGGTTCGGCTGGATTTTATTTAAGGCTTCCAGCTTGACGACTGAATAGAAACCAATACAGCCATGCATCTCTACACCGTGAGGTTTTGTGCGAAAATAAGGTCATGACAGTTATTGGTGATCAGATTGAGTGAATTCAGTATTAACGTAGTCTTTACCCCATTGGCCTTTAAAATCAGTCCTGCAATGAATAGGACACGTCCTGGCCTCTCATAGACCTGAAGTCCATTGCGATTTATCATACAATCATGTTTCAACCACTGAGCCATTCTGTTTGACAGACTACAATTCTCTAATTGTACTCAGGGCTGGAGAACTGGAAGCCTTTGATAACTGTGATTGCGCCCAGTACGAAATTAAATTAATTAAAACCGCCTCGATAGGAGGTTCGTTATTAGGTCCGACTTGTTTTCATTTCTTTGCTTCTTTTGTAGCACAATAGACGGCACTTCTATTCAATGAGTAGACAATCGGGTGTACTGTATACTGTCTGCTTATGGGAAAGTTAATTTTACCCTTAGTGCATACAATATATGTTATGCAAATATGTTTCTGATCATGTTCCAATAGATTAAACTCCTTTTTTATAACTTTAATTAATTCTGACTTCGTGACAGCAACTCCCAAGTGTTCTTTTTTTTTTTTTTTTTAAAGAAAACAAGCAGCAAATGAATAGAGTGCAAGT
>NW_015664702.1:1199050-1230210 GCF_001515625.1 Sinocyclocheilus rhinocerous
TTTTTTTTTTAAACGGACCACAACTACACAGATTCTTGACATCATCACGGGGCACACTCTAATATTATAATGAATTAAACAAAAAAAAATGTTTGTAGTTTGAAGTTGCCAGATTTCATGTATTAAATATTGTGGCTGGAAATAGGAACACAACATATACTGCTTCTTGAACTACTCAGGTAACACTTTACAGAAGAGGAAGTTTTTTTGTTTTGTTTGTTTTTTTAAACTGAATTAATGCACTGGGTATCATGGAATAACAAACAATTTTAAGCATATATTAATATTGGTTAATGCAAATTTTTAACATTTCAAGTTCATGCAAATGTGAACAAACTGAAGTTAACTTTAACCTAGAATAACATTCTTCTAGATTACGGTACCTAATGCATTAACTATCTTTAACAAACCTTTTTGTAAAGGGTTACCAGTTACTCAGTGTTTGATATTAAGTTAATTTAAATTGAATAATGTCTCATACAGTGCCCCTTCTGGCAGATAATACAATTGCACTGCATTATAAATTGCATTCTGATGCATTTCAGAACCAGCAATGTGTGAAATTAAGCTTGTTCAGTGACAGTAGAACCGTATGCATTCACTTACATTGGGCTTTATATGCAGGTCTAAAACAAATTATTCTAATCCAAGATAAACCAATGAGACATTTAGCCAGGAAAAATATGAACTATTGGTGCACTGCATCATTTCATAAGGAAGAAATCAATTTACATGACTAAGCTTTTTTGTCTTTGCTGCAATGACCTATACTTCCTAACATCGAGAGCAATGTATGATTATTATAAACGTGTTCTGAATTTGTGGGTTGTTTGTAATTTCTGCCAAGAGGCATGTATTTAATCATCAAACAGTGTGAGGCAGCAATGAGCACAGCCGTTTATCAGCATCAGGCAACATATAGAGTCTTTCTGAACAACACCCTCAACACAAACCTCATTCATGACAGACACCGAATATTTCATCCTAGCACTCTATACTTATTACATTTCCATTTCCATAATCCCCTGAGGGAAACTCATTATAATGTTTTATTCATTGATGTACAACCCTTAAGCATTTAATAAAAATCACACACTTTCCCAATAAACACCACTGGAAGTGTGGTTTCGCCTCTTATTCTCAAATGATCCTTGAACATTTACATGTACGTTCTCAGCAGATGTTTCCTTAAAGAAACGTACAATATGGCACAAACGTCAGGTTATTGGCAATTACCAGGAGATGAGAACGCACAATGCATGCCAAGTTTTAAGTATGTCTGCCTAGCAAACATCACTAATAAGCCTACAACAGATGCAAATCCATTCAACTTATAATATCACCACTAAACTAACACGCAGTACCTACTAAAGTACTACAGAAGTGTCTAAAGAAAAGCTGTCGATAAGGACAGGACATATGCAGCGCATGTATGGAGCGGATTACATATGTTGTGTCTAGATTGAATTTCAGCGTATGAGTCTGAGCAAATAACCAACACCACTCTATGAACACTACCATATTTTAGCCCAAATTGATATAGATATATATACTGTATATCATCCATGTCTCGCCAGATTACCTGAAATGGTTATATCATTTCACTTGCTTGGTTGAACACGGTATGTGTTCACTGAGCTGCTGCAATATCAGTATAGTGCTTAAAATATCATTTATGTAGCACATAGCTAAATCTGTGAACGTTAAGAGCCATATAATCTCTTCAATAGGGTTACTATTGTATACCGTGGTGTCAGTCATTCAGCCGAGAACTGCTAGTGAATGAAAAGCTCCAGAAAATGTGGGTTGTGAAAAGTACCCTTGACCATAGGACACTATCGTTGAAGAACAAAAAAATAGCTGATGCACCATTTTTAAGATCCTCAGAGTGCACATTGGTGGAACCTTCTGGAGGACCTCCAGTTCTTTTAGGAAATTCTATAATGGAAGCCATACGTTCCTGCAAGAACTCCATAGCAGTTCCTACAATAACTTATAGGACAAAGGGAAGGTTTTGAGGTGGTAGAAATATCTACTGAACTCCACTAAAAAGGATATCTGAGTTTGGATATCCAATGGATATGGATATATTTATGTTTCAAAGGGCACCTAGTAGTTCCCCAGATGGTTCTGGGGGTCTCAATCTGAGGAACCCTAACTTATGGCTCAAGTTTGTTTAAAATGTAGAAGCCATAACGTATTGAATGGGCAAGAAGCATAGTCAGTGGAGAAGCTTGCCTTTGTGGTTTCAAGGTACAAGTCCGAAGAAATGGCACCAATCAGATACAGAAGAAATCAATGGAACAAACCAAAATAGCAAGCTTTCTTGCTGAGGAGGCATACATAGGGTTATGCAAATAAATTGCAATTTAATTATAGTTAGTAAGATGTGTGACAAATTGTTTCAATTAACTAATTAATTTCAGTATACTGTAATATATATATTAGTGTAACTCAAATTTAATTACAGATATTTTGTTTGTCATTAACAAGGTGATGATCATTTCAAAAGTGCTTACAACTATTGCCCAAATATCAGTCAGCGATAGACCTTGCTGATATATTGATCTATTTGCATAAATAGATACTGAACTTTGTCAACTTAGTTGTCAATGGTTGCATAACACTCGCAGATGTTCCTATTTGCAGACTCTTTTTCATTTGGTGTCCATCCTTTGGTCAGTCTTACCTGGTGAAACAAAGTCATTTCTTATATACTGTACAAAAGCACGGCGACATTACCATGCAGTTGTTGTACTGCAAACCTGTCAAATGAGATCAAATGCATTCGAAGAAATTCTAGCCTAATGGGAATTGCATCTGTGATTATTTCAGACTGACCTGTTGAGAATAGCTTTCTGGTCTCATCTGTTAGAGGTATGAGAGACAGTTATACAGGTGGGGTGACTGCTTTCAGTCCAAATAGAGCAACAGGTAGATGCAGTGCAGAGTCTGAACTTTATAATTAACTAAAGGCCATTCCAATTCTGCGAGGATATTATGCCCTGACTCTATAGGAGGTTTCATATGTAATCAGTCTGATGCTAGAAAGGCACACTGACCTTCAAACGGAATTGTGTGGAAGACAGATATTTTAGTTAATAACAGATAATGACAGTTCATGAACACACATGCTCTTTCAAAACGCTCGATATGCCTTGTCTGTCTCTTCAATATGCCCTGCGTTCAGGTTCAAGGTAAATTCACATACTGCAATACTATACTATTTTGTGCATTGTAGATTATTTATTAAAGTTTCATCAAGTTTATATAAAGCATTTTTAAAATTAAATATACGGACACTACACCACTAATACTATAATGTTTTATGTTTATTATTTATTAATGTGTATTTATGTATATTAATGTGTTTAATGTAAATATTTATTAATGTATATTTATTAAAAAAACTAAATAAACTACTTTACATCTATGCTATCAGTAAGTCACTAATATTATATGTATAGTATGTTTATTATATAATGTATTTAAAGCCAACAATAAACTACATATACACTATTAATAAGCCCTAATAATATAACATTTTGTTTATTATTTATGTATATTTATAATACATACATAAAGCTTATTAATAGTTAGTGTTGATTTAAGGTGTTGGGTAGGGATGTAGAATATGGTCATGCAGAATATGTGCTTTATAAGTACTAATAAACAGTCAATATGTTATTAACAGTCATGCTAATAAGCAACTAATTAATAGTGAGAATTGGTCCCTATACTAAAGTGTTACCATATACACTATTAATAAGCCCCAATACTGTAACATTTTGTTTATTATTTATTATGTATATTTATTGAAAAACAAAATAAACTACTTTACATCTGTGCTGTCAGTGAGTCACTAATATTATATGTATAGTATGTTTATTATGCAATGTATTTAAAGCCAGCAATATTATACAGGGCGAATACCCTAAACACTAAAACAGACACTAAATTTGACTTTTCTAAAAATGTGAGTGGCGCTTGCCGCTATGCCAAGTTTAAATTCTTTGATATTCTGGTCTATAGATATGGCACAGGTCCTTCCTTCAATGCAAGTCTATGGGATTTGTTCGACCGTTTTGTCTGCTAGATGAACATCGTAAGTCTGATCCTGTTTGCAACATGTCCTACTCTGTATTTTCACATTTCTCCATGTTTCCTTGATGCTCTCTCTTGTTAGAATGAAAAACAATCGTACTTACTGGACTGGATATATATATGCATGCAGTATAAACAATATAGCAGAATCTCAACCAACTGACACATTTCTTGGTGTTTCAAAGTATATAATGTCACACCGCTAAGCCATTATATAAAGTACAAACACTGCATTTCAAATAGCCACAGTGTGTCAGTAGACTGTTCTCTATTTTTACCATTGAGATATGCTAGGCCTTTTGATACAACTAACGGTAACAAGTGCTTGTGGATCGCTCCTACTACTAATTAATTCTGAAGGACAACAAGCACATGTTGAGTGCACTGTATTTACAGCCTGCGTAATTGTCACTTTTAGGTCTAATGTAGGCATAACTTCATGTAGGAAACAGGAACAAAAGTGGGTTACCTCCTAAACTGTCCCCATGGCAACGAGAGCAAAAGTACCCTTGATTCACAGCAGACGTAGCAGAAAAGATCTATTGAACCAAACCAGCCCACAAACCGGCCCTGTTTGCCAGCGCATACAGGAATAAATAGCCATTTTTCCTTTCTGAGGACAAGCCCATAACTGGATGGTGCAAGTGGAACCTCCCACAAACCATCCTGTCACAGGCATTGTGCATTGGCATGACAACTACAGACTCACGAATGGACTGAAACGCTTAAAAAAGGTTGCAGAACTAGCAGAACATTCACACATAGAGCGTTTCGTGGAGTCAGGGTGGTGACCTGACATTTTAAGAGAGGCTTTGAAATGTTAAACTATTTGAAAGAACTGGGTTGAAAGGCAATGATTTGGGCTGTTTTAGTGCAACTGAATGCGAGGTGTGAAGAGCACTTGTGTTTGCAATAATGTTAATGAAAGCGGTCTAAGAAAAAAACAAAAAACAAAAAACAAAAATAGCTGCTGAGCAAATGTCTAGCATTTATTTGTGTATGATATGCTTGGCAGCTTGTTTAACACACATTAAACGAACATAAAAAGACAAACAAACAAAGACAAAAAAATAAATAAATAAGTAAATAAAACAAGTTTAACGTCATGTGGGTCACAAAATATTTGTTTATTTTTCACACAAATTCAATAAAATTTCATTTTGGAGTAAACACCTGATATTTTTTAACATTAAACATGTAACCTTAAAACATAAAAAAAAGCTATGCCCAGTGTTGTTATTATTGACTAAAACTATAAACAATATTTTTTGGTGTTTGAAATGAAGCAGAGAGAAAAATAATAATAATCTAAACATTAGATAAAAAATAAAATAAAAAAAATAATATACAAGTTTGTTTCGTAAAAATAATCATTAAATATTTTATTTGTGTTGTATGCTGTTTTACTTCTGTTATATTTATGTAATAAATAGTTCAATTACTATATTATGAAACTATTTCATATAAAAAAAAAACCTTAAAAATGTTGCATTGGCAGCAAACTGAAATAAATAAGTTGAAGTACAAAAATACTAAAAATAAAACTGAAACAAAATGATTTAAAATGATGCATAAATATTTTTTTTGGGGGGGGGGGACTAAAAAGCACACAACAAAATTAATAAAACTTGTTAGCAAAACAGAAGGACACATGACGGGAGCTTCCACAGAAATTGTGTTTAACAATGGAACTGATATAGGCTACGTCTACATTAATCCGGATACATTTCAAAACAACGTTTTCGTTTTAAAACGCTCTCCGTCCACACTAGAGTTTAAGCATTTACTAAAAGTTTCTCATCCACACTGAAACATCAGAAAATGTTAAATTTGCTTTACTGCACATGCGTAAAGCCTCAAAAAAGCTCACTGAGATGATACAGACATGATACGTTTTCATGCAATTCTTCTGCCAGGATCATTTGATTTAGGAAAATATCTCACCATTCGCAAACAGCAATCGTAAGCAAATTTTCTGTGATCTATAAGGACTGTGATATGAAAAGTGTACAGAGTAACACATCTGTAGCAATAGTGTGAAAGGGAATAGCACATAACAGGCACAATACCAGTATAAACAAAGATATTTATTGGTACAATATGTGTCACATGACTAAACATGTGTCATAGTTTTCAAAAGCCTTTCAAATTTAACCACTTTGGAAAGCGTTTTTAAACAGCTCAGTTTTCCTTGACAAAAATGACGTCTCAGTGTGGATGGAAGAAAAAAGATGCATTTTCAAATGAAAACGTATTAGTGTGGGCAAGGCCATAGACACACGGATGAGCAATGCAGACTTAGCTGAGACACAGGCGAGTATAGGCAAGGTCTAGAATCCAAAGCGGTGATATCACAATGGGAGAATGAAGATGGACGGATGGTGGATCGTGGAAGGTAAGTAGCGCAGGTAGGTAGCCAGGTATGTTGTGTTAGGGCAGTGGTTCCCAAACCTGTCCTGGAGGCCCCCCTGCCCTGCACCTTTTGTATGTCTCCCTTCTCTCACACACCTGATTACACTCATCAGCTCGTTAGTAGAGACTGCAATAACTAAATTGGGTGTGTCTGATTAGGGAGATATACAAAATGTGCAGGGCAGGGGGTCCTCCAGGACAGGTTTGGGAACCACTGTTTAGGGTAACAACAATACCAAACGTGGAGTGCACTGTGACTGCTTATAAAGGGTGACTTGATGGGTGTAGGCAGGTGTGGTGAATCAGAATTCCGGGGACTGTGAACGCGTGGCTGGTGACTCTAAAAATGAACCATTCAAACCAAGCATGGAGGATTCGTATGTTTACATATCAAACATAATTTTATAGAAATGACACAACATAGGAACATGATGTTGCCTTAGCACTTATATAGTGGCCAAGTAACCCAGAGAACTTAAATGTGGTATGTTTTTTCCCTTTTCATTTTTCGAAATCTTTAAATAAATCTTGAGAAGTTAATGCTGTGGATTAAACTGTCAAACTAATTCCCAAGTGAACATCAGTAAGAAGACCTATTTGCTCCTAGGTATGTTTTAACCACATTACTGTCTAATTGTACAGTTTATTGAAAGAAAAACAACTGTTTGCAAGATCACACTTTTATTGTAGCCAACAATATGTTTGTAAAACTTTGAGCACATTTTACTAAAACGATCACAGCAAATTCCAATTCATTCAAAGGATGTTATGTAAATCTTGCCTGAGCAAACAGCAGTAATTCAGGGTGGTAGAGCTTTAGCGAAGGGTCATTTCACATGTTCAATCCATAAAAGATCATAATAGCTTCTAGGCCGAGTACAGACATACTAATATGACTCACAGACAGCTAATGTTTCCTATTCATGTGCAGGTGACTCTCGAGCACATGAATAGAAATTAAATTCAACTACTACAGCAAAACAATCGGACTCAGAAACGCTCGTCTTGTGTCACAGGCAGCACTCTTCATAATGTGACGCGCAGAAGTGGGTTGAGGATCAATATTTTAAGACGTGCTATTATTTGTCGTTGTCCTGTGTGGGAGACTGAAAATATTTCTTGGCATTCTGTATCCACCTCCAGATCAGCAACAGATGCATCCAATAAACTCATCAGTGTTAAAAATCAAATATTTATAGCTTTATGTTCATTCAAATATCTAAATATCTGTAAAAAAAAAAACAGTCCATGGTTTTTTACACTTATAACAATGGCAATCTGCATCTTCAATCCAGCTCATGACAGAATAACCCATTTCTTGTTTCTTAAAACCTGCAAATGTACATACAAATTTACATTTTCAAAGTTAAATAAACCATATTCAGAGAATATCAACATAATATACTGTATATATTTTCACGCATAGCTACTTAGTTGAAGCAAATTCACACTGCATGATTATAATACCTTTCAAAAGGTACAATATGAATAATAATAATAATAATAATAATTTTACATTTTGCTGTGGTGCCTACCTGTACAAATGCCTCAACACCTTTCCTCATTAAGCTACGCAATAATTATTATAGTAATAATTACTGAGATATTGTAATTTAAAATAATATTCTTAAGTGTGAACTGAATGTAATGTTTTCAGAAACTGAATTGCAAGTTAATTGCAATTCAATTAAAATGTATTATAGTTTCAATGTACTGTATATAAGGTAATTAGCAGAAATTCTTTGACCCACTTAGTTAGGACTTTAGATTTAATTTCATAATTACTTCTGTGGTCTTTGAAATATGGCAAAAGTGTGCTGCCAAATATATTGACACACATTTATGGACTAAAATATACTTTAATGCCATTTCTATTGAAACTTGTATGTCATGTATATCAATTTAAATTACTCATATTTACACATTTGTAATTGTGGAGATGCAATTTAGTGCATTTAAAATAAAACTTTCTTATTAATATATCAAACAACAGTCAAAATGTTAATCAAGTACTTTGTGTGCTTACTCAACTTTAAAATACGTGTACATATTTAAAGCATGACAAAAGATGATTAAAACAGTGATTTAAAATGTTCTTTAAAGTAAATTAATTTGCCATTAATGTTTAAGAAACATAGTCATGAAAGTGTTAATTGGCCTTTTATTGCATTAATAGTATATTATCTGCAAGTACAGTGCATGCTTTAAAATATACTAATGAGATTTGAAGTGCAAGTGCATATTCAACACATTTAAGCACACTTCATATTCACAGGGGAAGTAGCAGCAGATTAATACTTAGGGGTTTGTTCAAATCACCAACACTGTAACCAAAACTAATAATCATTCTACTTATTCCTAAATACTTCTCACTAAAGTTAACAGAGCAGAGCTGACAGCTTTGACAGTTCTTCCATATCAAATGAGTCATGATTTAAAGTACACTATAATCATTAATAATGTAATTCTCTCAGGTTGGTTTTGTGACTAAATCTGCCTGGGTGATTTGGTATTCTGCCACAAAGTACAGTTAGCAAGGGCTCCATGAATAACCCAAATGTAGTGAGCCTTGTCTGACATTTCTGTACTGTATAACTTGCATAAAACCTGCATTTCCACAAAAACGTTTAAAGAAAGACAGAGCTCTTAATAACACCCTTCTGACCCAGGGGAAGCTTTAAACCCTGCAAAGTACAGGTTTTCACTTTTAAAACCGCTCTCTATATATATCCCTAGCTTTGCCTGACAAACGGTTTAGGTATCTGAAATGCAGAGGGCATTAAAATAGCTTTTCTTATCAAATAAAACATCTTGATTACATCGGAGAAGCTCGGATTGCAGGTTAGCTGCTTCAAAACAGCTGTGCCACGTGGTTTTAACTCATTAAAGAACATGGCCATTAAAAACAGGTTCAGCTTTAGTTAGCTTGTGCTGTACAGTGAGATCTGCGCTAGTCTGACATGACTTGATCTAAGCATCGCCTTCTCTTTATCATCTCGTAATATAATTATTCAAAACAGGCTGTCAGAGGCGATCAAATTCCCTGCCAGAAGTGTGACCAGTCAAAATCTTGCTTTTTTTTTTTCTCTCCATGTGGTTGATCTGACAGCACCTTCTGTAGTAACCCAATTAAAAAAGCCCCCTTAGAGTATGTGTGTGTGTGTGAAACACAACAGATTAAAGCAGCGGATGTAATACTCTTCTTTTTAATAGTCTTGCAATAAGAGCAGCACCCATTGCTTCACCCAGAGACGGCGGCGACATAAAATGCAGCAAGAAACTAAATGTAGGTTATGAGATTCTTCTCTTCATATGTTTCCTGTCATATGTAGTTTCACATATGGAAAATATAATTCATTTGAGTGTTTGTTTACTTTACTGAATAAACCAATAAGCCAAGAGGCATTCTGTAATGATTTTACCACGGTTAATGGCTGTTAGACATGACGCAAATGCAGTATGATAGAAGAGACCAATGCTAAAGAGTAAACATCATAATAAACTGTTCTTCCACCATGTAATATTCATTAGCCTAAATCTAGGCTGTTTATGGTTGCCAAGCAAAATAATATTCAAAGATCAATCTGTGACCAATAGACTGCTGCTCTGAATGTGTGAATCAGAATTTAGAGAACCTATAGCATTTACATTTTACTACTACTGGCTTCCTCTCAAACATTACCATTCAAAGTTTTGGTCAGTAGTAACTAATTAATTCTTTTTTTTTCAGTAGCATCTTTGCAACAAGCACAACCAACATTGATTTTTTTTTCTTTCTATTACTTCCTCTATATCCTTCTTCAGGTCTCGATGAAGAAATTACTACAAATCATCATGATAATCTTATTAGAGGCATTCTAAATTGGTTCCCACAATTCTATGTAAATTATGAGAGGGTAATAGGGTTGAAATAGTGCCATACTACTACTACAAAAAAAAAAACATAACCAGGCAACTTGTCCATACTGTATCACATGTCTTTTTGGGTATAATAACATCTCTGATTGCAGTCCTTGAGAGGCTTTTCAGCCGGAGACATTATCTGACTTGAATATGTCATGTAGCAGGTAATGACTCGATCAATCTTGCTCTTCTGCTTAAGTGCGCTACCCATCATGGATACACCCAGCATGAGCCCGATTCTACCAGAGATGACACCCACCTAATCTAGTAGCAACTAGATTTAAAAAATAAAAAAAAACACATCCCGCATTTAGTTCCCCTGTTGCAACCCCACATTACACACAGAGAGCCTCCATTCTCACATTACTGATGAAGTCAACCATGCATTTCAAGTACTCATCATAAGGTCGTCAATAATTACAATGGGAATGACGGCTATTTTTCTGTTAATTGCTTACAGGACACCTTCTTGTTTATGCATATCTTGGCAAAAGAGCTGTTCTGCTGTGTTCATTCAAGGAGGCGTAGATGATTAAACGACCTCCTCATTTTGGTAATTGTAACACAAGTTCTTGAAGTCAACATGACAGGGCATTCAAAACTCAATTTAATTCTGTGTTACAACATATTAAAGAGTGTGATGATGGGATATTTAACAAGAAAAAAAAAGGTTTGGGACATGATTTTATATGTTGGAATTGATTGGACAAAAGTGCTTTCTACTGTAAATGACAGGGTTGATGTTTAGTGACTAATCGTGCAAAATAAGACCAAGATAGTGTAAAAATTGACAATTTTGATTTCATGGTGACTTTAAAGGGTTTGTTTTGGCTATGAATTGAAAGTTACTATTTACTCACCTTCATTTTACTCAAAATAAATATGATTTTTTTTCATTCTTATGCAAGGTGAACGGAAATGACTCTCCATAAAAGTAAATCATGTTCGTTATATGTGAAAAGTGGCCATACATGCTTGGAATGACATGAGGGTGAGTAAATAATGACAAAATCTGAACTAAATCTTTAAGCAACAATGGCCTTTGAGTATCTTTTTTAATGCTTTTAAAAATAGCTTTTTTAGAGTAAAACCAGTGATATGGCAAACACTACTTACTGTTACAGATTTCAACATCTACAAAAACAAACATTCTTTTACTCTTAGTAAAAAAAAAAAATTGATAACATGATGGAATTCTGAAGTTTACTTGCCTTAAACCGTCTTTCCCTCTCTTCTGAAGAAGCTGAAAAATTACCTCCTCATACAAACAGGCTTCTGTGTTGTTAACTCCCGGCGCGGGCACAATGAAGACACAAAGCTCAACAAGTCTGAAATATAACATGCAAAACATTACATTTGACAATTTTCACTTCATTAGCCTCAAAATAATTAGGCTAGTCTTTATTACATAACGCCATTTCCTTTAGGAAACTACATTCAATTTAACCGCGAAAAAGAAGATAACAAATTCACGTAAATATGTTAATAACCCTCTCAAATATTGTAAAATCTTATGTAAATATGACATAAGACACTCACTGACGGTATATTAAAAGCACCTCTTCCGTTCAGTAAAGGAGGCCGTTAAGACTATTTCTGAGGCGGAATCCGTGTCCGCGTATTTTTCAATATAAGCTCTTTTCGGAATATTTCCGCATTCCATGAAATCACAAAATACTACCGGACTCAAACAATGAATGATGACTTTACATTTTTAATCTTTACTTACTATAAAACGTCTTTCACTCGCACTCGCTTCCATCTGAAGACGCTGAGAAAATGGCGGCTTCTCGCACTGGTGTCGTCGAGCACCGCTGGGTTATAGATCAAGAGCAATTTTCATCCCAAATTGGGTTAAAACAACCCAACGTCCTTACCCAGCGGTCTCAACCCAGCATTTGGGTTGAAAAAACAACCCAGCGTTTTTTTAGAGTGTATATATATGTGTGTATATATGTATACATGTATATGTGCCCTTTTGCATTGTAAAGAGAAGTGTTTGGTTTTCATAAAAAAAAAAAAAAAGCACAGCATTCCTGCAACACATTTAGCACCTACTTAAGCTGGATTGCGGGTGGTTCGTGAATAAGACGCAGGGGTTTCGCTGAAATACCACATGCTAAAGTGGCACTACCGTTTGGTGAATTCAAGGGGCGATAATCACTTGAGAGGCTCAAAGCCAAGCTGGAGCGCTTGCCAAAGTCTACCTACAATTTCACCTTCTTGTGGAAAAGAACAGTTGGGCTCACCAGATGGTAAAGCTGCCTATGTCTTCCAAATGAATGCTGGGGTCACTTAGCATAAAATAACTATACGTGACCCCCGTCGCTCCTGTGGCCTTTTAAGTAATACTTACAGAATACGCTTCAGCTTGCATGACCGACCTGATATCCCAGAAGTCTCTTTTCCCCCCATATCATAACCTCTTATTCAGTCTCTCTGCTGAGCTAAGCTAATCTTCGGCACTTCATAGCTTTAGTCATTTTGTTCATCTTATAGTAATTTCAGAAAACGCCTGAGGAGGAAATACTTTCATATTACAGATGGCCCACTTGGGTCCGAAAGAAGCATTCCCTTTTATAGCCAATTTGTGTGTAAAATTTGCTTGGACCAACATGAAGACATCATCACCCTGTGCACTGAGCTGCTGCGAACACCGTATACATATGAGAGTCTTATAAAATATTTATACTTGATTAGATAGCAGTATGGATTTTGTGATTTTGAAACAAAAGAGCAATAAAACAAGCAGTTTTACTGAAGACAATATCAAAAATGTCTTAATATCTGTATCTTTAATAAATAATACACTAAAACACATTTTTTTATGATTATAGAGGCTACAAAGGCTAAAGTAACTACGATGAATTTTGCATTTGGAAATCAAAGTTTTAACTGTTTTAATGCATCACATTTAACGTGTTCCTGGTCTCCCTGTGCATATAATAATGCTGTCATATAAAATAAAACAACTTTCTTAATATCAGGGCTGTTATAATTAACAAAAAAAAATTAAATTAAATAAACAGTATCTGAAAAAAAAATAATAATAATTTAGTTTAACTTGATGTACTAAAATAACTAAACTGTAAATAAATGAATGAATAAATGAATGACAACATTACTAAAACGTTAAAGGGGTCATATGATGCAATTTAAATTTTTCCTTTCTCTTTGGAGTGTTACAAGCTCTTGGTGCATAAAGAAGATCTGTAAATTTTCAAAGACTAAAGTCGGCGCTCACTCAGCCCGCCGGCAGTTCCTCACTCTAGCCCGGCCTCCGCTCACTCTAGCCGCCAGCCTCCGCTCACTCAAGTGCCGTTCTCAAGCCTGCCGGCCGTTCCTCACTCAAGCCCGCCGTGTGTGACGCTTTGAGTTTCGTTGTGAAAGCAAAGCTACTTTGTTTGGCCTTCCAAAAGAGGACACGACTATAAATCAGTGGTTAAGTTGTATTTACAACACTGTTCCGTTCTTTTTAGCAACATCATATGACCCCTTTAACTAAAATTAAAATGAAAAGAGAAAATAAAAATGTATTCAAAATATTAATAAAAAAACTATAATGGTATCACAATGATGCTAAAATTATTATATTCTGCTAAATACCTACAAACGTACTGTAACATTCTGACAAATCAAATATTGCCTAGGTTTCTTTGGAAAAAAAATAAACAAATAAATACATATATAAATAAATAAATAAATACATAAATGTTAAACTTAAGTTAATTTGTATTACAAATAACAAAGTGCATTTTTATTTTTATTAATCCCTTTATTAATCTAGATCAATGTTAATATATACTATGGTGGACTGAATTTCATCTTGAGATTTTAAAAATAAATAGCATGTATAGAAATTAACATTAACCAGCTGCATTGGCATTCACTGACATGTGAGCTATTGCATAAACTACTGTTAACAGATACAAACTTATTGTAAAGTTTTACCAATCATTTTAATCTAAACGCTCAATAAACTTAAAACATTCATATTTTACATTAGTTACTAAAATATGGTGTAGAAACCATTTTTCACTCAGAAAATGATAGTAAATGTCACAAATAATTACAAAGAATTGACAAATAACAGTGATTTAAAATCCACCCTCTCTTTGATATTCTGCATTTATATATATGGCTCAGCCTTCTCCTTCAGTACAATGTCACGTAATTTGAGGAATCATTCATGTCTATAGCACAGACGTAGTAGCAATAGCAGAAGAAGTCCTGCTTGCCTTTGCAAACACTATAAATGGCTGTGCGTTAATGTATATTTGGGATGGATCTATTGATTCTATCAAAGCTGATCGAGTTTGAAATTTGTTATGGAGCTGTCATGCTGATGTATTGTTTACAGAGAAATGGCAGCTGTATACAGTACTATATGTTAATTGAATTCATACGCCACAAGCCACACATATATCAAAATGACAGAATGGATGTGTAGAGGTTCAACGTCCTGATGCCCATGAGCTCATGAGCAAACGATGAATCGTTTCCATATTCCGTCTGATTGGTGCATTTAGATTCAGGCTTTGTCTAAGTGTCGTAGTTGGATCGACGTGAAGGTGAAGATTATTGACTTGCATCATCATGTTTAAACAGCCTAAGCTCTCGGAAATCATTTTTCTATTTGTCTTTTTCGGGACAGAGTTACTTTTCTCACCGCCACATTACAAGATCTGACCCCAATCTATTTTATCGGACTTATTCTCATTTCTGGAGGTGAGAAAGTAAAGTTATATTTAATTGATGTGGTCTGATGAACGGAAAATGAATATATGATAATATAATGAGATCAGTGAGGGTTTTAATGGATATCACAGCCTGTTGGGTCATTTAAGACTCGCGGAGGGAATCTAGAGTCACGTTTTCTCTATCTACACACTTTGAGCTGATCTCCTATCATCATGATGTAATATTAATGGTAAATACTTGCGATAGAAATACAAAGCTCCCGGTGAAGTCGTAGTGCAGTTCATAGTCTTGTCGTAACTATTATAATGTTCTTCTCATGGCACTGCATTGGTATATCTTCTTTCCTGCAGAAAGAAGACATGAAAGTCGTGTTTGACACAAAAAGGCAGTTTTATAATCATCTAGACATTTTAAACAAATGCCTTACATGATGAAAAGAGGCAGAAGGCCCCCAAACCATAACAAGGATAACTGAATTCATTTTTCCAAATTGCTCTGAAAAATCTCAACAAGGCTGCAGTGTTCGTCTGTGATTAAAACAGAAAACTTATGAGTCTGCGAGCTGTTGCATATGTTGATGTTTTCATGTTAGAAGCAAACCGTCCCACAACACCTTCATCTTATGTTTTTATGCTCTCACCCAAACACTGCAACATTAGCATGACTATAAAAAGCACCAGAGCGCTTTGATATTTCTCATCATCGCATTTCTCAGAACATCTCCTGACATCGTTCAGAGCGGACAAATTATTACGAACAATCGCTTTGACTTTCCCACTGACTCGCTTTGTAACTTTGCGTCCTCTTATCTAAGGTAGTAATGATGGTGTGCCTTTTGAGGTGTAACAGACCAATTACAGGTCTTGAGGTCGGTTGGCATCTGTGCGTGTTTAATTTTAACTTAAAATTAGTGACCTTGAGGATGTTTATTTTCAAAGCCATGCCTGTAAAGTCACATCACATCAAGTCAAGGAGCTGTCAAGCAGTAATTAGAGAGTTAACGACCCTGTCAGGAGTGATCAGAATATGGTTTTAGATTTTTTAATTTAGGAACGAAGAAGAGGCACTTCTGAGATAATGACATGACTGCAACCTGCAACTTTAGCAGGTTACCTCAATACAAGTGAAAAAAAAAAAAAAAAAAGTCCCAAAAGCAAAACCATCTGACATTCCAAACGCCTTTTATCAGTAAAACTTGTGGTGTGACTGTTTCCAGAACAGCTGTCTGTGTGAGCATCTGACATGCTGTGCTGAAGACGATTCCAGCAGCGTACAGCAGGGAATCTGAATGCAGTGCACTTTCCCCAGGGCTGTGAGGACTAGTGTGCAGCCTTATTATGTGTGAGATGAGCCCTGTTATGGCACACACTGAAAATATTGATCACTGGCGAGCACAGCAGCGGTAAAGCAGAAGCAAGCCAGCCACTTGACACGACGGGAATAAAAGTGTGCAGCAACAGAAATAAACATGTAGACAATTTGTAGACGTACAAGGAATGACGATTTGGCTTTCCGTGGGAAGTGCATCTTGGCTGTATGAATGTGTAGATGCTCATTACAAGGAGTCTTGGACTTAACAATTTGTGCAGTACAACATGTGACATCGTCAGGAAAACTACATATAATTGCATTGACAGGCCTTAAGAAAAAAATACTGTAGGTCCACTTTATCCAGTGGGTTCTTATTAGATTCCTAGAGTCATATTGGGTACTGTGTATTATTATTATTATTATTATTATTATTATTATTATTATATTTAATAATTTAGTAAATTTACTAATTTAGTAAGTGTGAACACTGTTATCACTATTATCATATTATTATTATTATTATTATTATTATTATTATTATTATTATTATTATTATTATTATTATTATTATTATTATTATTATTATTATTATTATTATTATTATTATTATTATTATTATTATTATTATATTTAATAATTTAGTAAATTTACTAATTTAGTAAGTGTGAACACTGTTATCACAATAGGACACATAGGCATTTATTGTAGGCATGTGGGTTGAAAAGTTTATTATATAAATCTCAAATATGGGGCCAACAGTTTTGAATAGGAATCTGGTACCAGTATTAATTGCATGGACAGCTCTCCCACACAGGCTTTCATTATGGACACACATTACAGTGCCCTGCACAATTTGACAAGCTGAAAGAGCAATATGATGATGTTACTAATAAAAATGTTAAACACTAGTGTCACAGAATTGTGAGTTTTCTATGTTACATCATGTTTTAAATTTGGATATATTCCTAGATATTGTTCATTTTTCTTGGAAATGCTTTTTGCTACTGTTTTTTCACAATTTTCCCCTCCATTTAGATAAAAAAATAAAAATAAATCCACTATATCCACAAGCACATTCAAACCTTGACTCTTGACCTCTCCATAACACTTTGCTTAATGAAGATCCTTATGCAATTCCTCAAGGAAATGCAGCTGAAAACTACATCTTATCTGTGAATTGGCAATATGCAAGAGTCAGAGCCTCAGACAGCATGCCAACCAACCGCTTATGGACCAACTGATAAGTATTTTGCACAGAAGTAGCGAGAGCTGGCTAAAATCTCCAGTTCAACATTTTTGGAGTCAGTTTACAGCATTGAGTCTTCAAGATTATTCCCTAAACAAAAAGTCAAAAACCAGCCGTAATTGGTCACTTTACATGCCAGTTCCTTTCTGCTTAAGTGGAGAGCTCTTGGCCATAATAACCTACAAACTGGACCAGATTTTGTGCCGATCTGACTGAAAAGTCTGGCTTCACGAGCCCAGCTATCAAGTGGCCCCTCTTAACAGCTTGCCCTGTACTTCTGCATTCCTCAGCTGCGATTAGGGCTCCAAACTTCTCGCAGATTGTGTCGGAGAGTGTCCCCACACAGCAGAACTACAAGGAGTGCCCTGCTGCCTCAGCCTGCCCATCCTTATGCAATGGCAATTATGGCATCTATTCTGGGAGATGTGACACATGCGCAAGAAATGCAGCTAGTATAATGAGCAGCAGCACTCCTAATGCACAGTCTGTCTTGTGAATGTTTTATTCAGCACTTCCACATGCAGTTAGTGAGTATATGATTAAAAGAAGATAATGAACAGTGCAATTTTATTGCAGCAGAAAATGAATGGAAACGTCTTACGTTCCATAAAAACACACGGTAATCAGACCAGCATGACGCAAGAGTCTTAATTGTTACGTATATGCATCTCTAACTCATTCAGCAGCTTTCTGCACCCCTGGAAGAACATCCATCTGTGGCTTCCTGTTGACTTGAACGGTCCGCCATATGCAGATGTTCTCATTAACAGGTTGGAAGACAGTGGTCATCTCAAGAGCATCCGTCTTCAAGCCTGCCATTCTCCCAGCATGCATTGAACAGTACGTCTACATATAGATTTCTTAATTTGGCAGGGAATTCAAAGTATACGTTTAATCAGTATGTGCATTCTCTGCTAATCAAACCCATGACCTTGGCGTTATTAGCAATAAATACAAAGGCTAATGCATTCATATGTATATTTACATTTATCCATCAGCTAGCTTTCCTCCAAGAAAAGACCCTTCAAAACTGTGTGCAAACATGATTTAGGTGGTCCTGTTGGGGATGTGTAAAATAAAGAAGGATGAAACAGAAACACTTGTGTGATTAAGCACAGATCAATGGCTTAGTTAATTGTTTGCGTAATCTTGTAAATCGGCAACGCTCTAATCAACGCATAGCACTGTGCTTCCGGAATGAGTGATGTGAGAAAAAAAAACTGGTCGAGTTTTTCAGTGGCAGCCGAGAGTTGGGGAGGACAGAAAATAAAGAGGAGGAGAAAAAAAAAAATCCAGTAGTGAGATCATCAAAGGAGCTGTTTAACATGCATGATGTATTCTCGATGGCATGGTAAAGCCCTTTGTGACTCATTAAGTGAGTTTTTTTGGGGTTTACTCGTTGCATACAAGAGATCACTGTTGCATGAGTGATGTGAAAACATCCCTCTATGCATGTACCGAATATCATATGTATATTTTGGAAAATACAAGCAACTGCCATGAAGGAAGCTGCAGTATCTCACAATGTTGATGAATTTGAAATCTGAAAGTTGCATCTCAGCCCATCATTGGTATACATATGGTACTGAATCAAATCCCTGCGGCTGGTCTCAGAGGGGGTCTTCGACATAAACAATAATGACAGTGTAATTTCTGTCATTTAATTTATTTATCTGTCTTCAAACTAGACAGATCAGCAAAAGCTAAAATCAAAATCATCATTCCATATGCTCATCATAATTATTAAAGACACTGATACTACAACACAGAACTATACAAAACTTACTTAATACAGGTGCATCTCAATAAATTAGAATGTCGTGGAAAAGTTCATTTATTTTCGTTTTATTGCCATTGCCAAAATCTGTAAATTGTAAAAAAAATGTAGCACACACTAAGAAAAGTCAAACAAATAATTTAAGCCAGCCAACTGAAAAGAGGCAAGCTACTTGTTTTCCTTGTAAACTTATAATTGAGTTTTAAAGTGTGAAGGGAGGTGAGCTATAATATAGTTGTAATTTTTAGCCTTACATGTCACTTCCTGGAGTGCAGCACAGCAACTCTGTATTCAACAGAATTTAATCTGAGTGAATTGTGTACAAGATACGTGAAAATGGTTACAACCTGTAGATAAGACGCAGCTATTGAATTTGATTGAAAAAAAAAATTATTTGGCAAAGTGAAGGCGGAGTGATAAACACACAAAGGAATCATTACTATGCGGCAGATTATTATGTTGCCTTGACAAAGAAAATCCCCCAACTCTACTCCAAACTCCTCACTGAGCTTTCAAGGTACATCCACTAAACCCCAACCATCAAGAACAACCTAGAGAATGCCTTAGCAACCAACCAGGACACCCTAGCAACATCCCAGTGACCAGCCAGAAAAAAAAATAAAATAAAATAAACTGCTTACTGCCTAACAACAAACCAGAACACATTAACTTACAACCACTAAGAACACTCTAGCAAATGCACAGAATACCCTAGACACTGCCTAGCAACTCCCTAGTAATACGCTAGGATATCCTAACAACTGCCTAGAAACTTTCTACCAACCAGCCCGAGCATCATAACTTCCAAACTCCAAGAACACTAGCAAAAGCCAAGCAACATTCTAGAAACAACCCAGAACACCCTAGAAACTGCCTAGCAACTCCCTAGTAAAAAGCCAGGATATCCTAACACCTGCCTAGTAATGTTCAAGAGACTAGTCAGGATACCGTAACTTCCCAAGCAACACCCTAGAAACTGCCGGCAACATCCTGGTAACAAGTCAGATTACCATAACAACTGCCTAGTGATGTCCTAGAGACCAGCCTTGACACCTAGAACTTTCAAACACCAAGCATACTCTATAAAATTCCAAGCAACACACTAGAAACATCATAGAACACCATAGAAACTGCCTAGTAATGCCCTAGCAACCCCCCAGGATAGCCTAGTAACTGCCTAACAACAAACTAGTATCTTGACAGAATACCCTAGCAACCAGCCAGATCACCCTAATTTCCAAACACTATGAACACTCAGGCAAATGCCAAGAAACACCCTAGCAACCACCCAGGATACACTTGAAACTGCCCAGCACCCAACTGACAGAATCCCCTAAAAACTGCCTGGCAACCACTAATAACACATGAACAACAATTAAGCAGGACCTACATCCCCTTAATTATCAAGTAATTAAACTGCAGAAGTTTTGAAATGCAAAGCTTTCTTTAAAGGGGTCATATGATGCTGCTAAAAAGAACATTATTTTGTGTATTTGGTGTAATGAAATGTGTTTATGCGGTTTAAAGTTTAAAAAACACATTATTTTCCACATACTGTACATTATTGTTTCTCCTCTATGCCCCGCCTTTTTGAAACGCGTCAATCAAGATTTGCATAATCTTGAAAGAAAAAAGTATTCAAAAATTAAAAGTATTCAAACATAAGACAATAAGAATAAATACCTGAGGACAAAAGCTGATGAATAAAGGACATGACCCAGATTAATGGTTGTTTTCTTTAATTTCAGACAGATTGTAGGTTAGTGCATTGCTTCATTCCTATAATTTTCATTGAGATTTTTAGAAAGGCATGCAAGATGAAATTTTTATCTAAACAGAAAACTTCCCATCAATGAGTTTATAAGGCTTTTCAGGCATTCTTGGTAGAACAGCACCATATTTGGTTTGATTAAAGGGGTCCTATTATGCTCTTTTACAAAGTCTTGATTTTGTTTTGGGGGTGATATATAAAGTCTGTCTAAAGTTAACAGACAGTGTTTAAAAAGTGCAGTCCACAAGCTTAAATATGTTTATTTCAGTGACTTTGAATTACCTAAAGTAGTGTGGTAAAGTAACATATTTGTTTTTATATTTCTGCAATCTACTTTAGATTGTGTGATTTGTTACTGACTTTCATATTAATATTTACACCAGACTTATTTGTCAGTGCTATATGTTGTCATTGTTATTACATGCTTACTGTCAGACTCTGTTCCATGTTTTGTGTGAGGTTCTTTCTCCATGCCCTTTTTTGGTCATTCCTGTTTCCTGTTCCTATTATGTTTATTGATCCCAGGTGTTTCTCGTCATCCCCTCGTCATGTCTTGCATATTTAAAGTGTTTCCTTTTCTTAGTTCCTCGTGCTGTATTAAACGTCCTTTGGTTCTTGTACTACGTGTGTATTAATAAATCCTGTTTCCTATATTCTCCGATGTCTCCTCGCTCCTTCCCTCCTCGTCTCCGACACAGTAGTAGCAGCAGATCGTGACAGAATACAGCACCAAGACAGTAAGCGGCACACCTTCTCCCCGTGTTTGTTTTTTGTTTTTAAAAAGTATTTTGTTTTCCTGGTTTTTCCACCCGCAGCATGGATGTCGCCGCTCACTCCAGCCTGCCGGCCGCGGCATTCTCAAGCCCACCGGCCGTTCCTCAGTCAAGCCCGCCAGTCGCAGCTTTCTCAAGCCCGCCGGCCTCTCCAGTGTCAAGTCCGCCGACCACGCATTTCACCCCGAACCTAAAGGGGAATCGAAGGAGGAGAAGGCGGTCGGCTCCAGCCCCAGAGCTCACTCCAGCGTCGGCTCCAGCCCCAGAGCTCGCTGCAGTGTCGGCTCCAGCCCCTGAGTTCGCTCCAGTGCCAGCTCCTCGAAAGCACCTTGCTGTGCCTGCTCCTCCAGAGCACCCTCCGGTGCCAGCTCCTCGTAAGTACTTCCCAGTCCCCGAATCCAGCCCAGAGTGGGCTCCTGTTCCCGAGTTTAGCCCACGGAGGGCTCCTGTCCCCGAGTTTAGCCCAGAGAGGGTTCCAGTCCCCGAGTTTAGCCCAGAGAGGATTCCTGTCCCCGAGTCTAGCCCAGTGAAGGCTCCTGTCCCCGAGTCTAGCACAGTGAGGGCACCTCTCCCCGAGTCTAGCCCAGTGAGGGCTCCTGTCTCCGAGTTAAGCCCAAAACACACAGCACGATTTTAGCAATGATATAAGGTCACTGCATGTCACACTGTGCAACATGGATCTAATAAACTTGGCTACGACTTGTGTGTAGACTGTACGATGATGACACCTATTGACTCGTAGGCTACAAAGCACGTTACTATAAAATAATAAAACGTCATCAGCATGCGCTAGTGGTAAACAAAAAGAGCATGATAAATCACACTTTAGCAGTTGTATTTTTTATGTGTGCTGAAAAAAGTGGAAGCGGCGAAAGTGGAAGGGATAAGAGCTTGAGGTAAGTAGTTTTATGTTTTAGCGCCATGTCGTGTTGATTTCATTTCAAATTTTTATTGCTTGGTCAGTAAACGTGGATCATAGCAGTAAACACACTGTGCGATGATCATGCTGTATCGTAGGCTATCTTTGGCCGCAAGACCGTGACAATGGCCTTCTTTGAGCCTCTCTCACTGTACGACACAGGATCACCAATTAAGTGCCACGATCACAGAAATCGCCACGATTGTTTCACGATGCCAATCTTTCATCTGGGACAGCCGAAAACCGTGCAGTGTGTTTAGGGCTTTACAGTCAGAGCAGGCTTTTTGAGTCCTCTACAGGATAGAGCGGTTCTCAGCGTCGTCGCCGATTTGGTGCACTCTTTCCTGGGAAATAAAGGTTTGTATACATTGTATTTAATTTATAAAGTCTTTAATGTGGTGTAAATTATATTATTTTACGCAATGCAACAAAAGGACGAGATGTCAGTCAGCTGCGTCAGCAGCGGTCGTTTTGCGCTGGAAACGCGTTTGCCTTGCATAACATAAATGCATTTTATTTGTTATAATACTGTGTGTAATTTAATTTGATGTTAAAATATGTTCTCTAATCTCAGTACTGTTTGATTATGGGCAGGTTTTGGAGTCAGTCGCGGCATCTTTCAGCTACGAGTGAAACGTGAGGCTGCGGTCTAAAGTTCGTAGTTCCCCTGCGAACAGCAGCCCTTCACCGGCTCAGATTTCAGCGACACACCGGCACGAGAATTAGCACTATTTTGGTAAAAAGCGATTACAGAGAACAGTTGAATACACTTAAATTAAACTGCTACTTTTAAAGGGGTCATATGATGTTGCTAAAAATAACATTATTTTGTGTATTTGGTGTAATGAAATGTGTTTATGCGGTTTAAGGTTAAAAAAACACATTATTTTCCACATACTGAACATTATTGTTTCTCCTCAATGCCCTGCCTTTCTGAAATGCGTCAATTTTTACAAAGCTCGTCTGTCTGAAAAGCGAGGTGTGCTCTGATTGGCATATTCACCCAAATAAATTAAATTTGTCTGTTATTTTGTCCTTGGGTAATCTTGCTTAATAATAAATGTTCATCTTTTGATTATTGCCGTTGCCTATAGTAATTCTGTGTGTGATTTTTAATTTTCAACCCATTTTAAGCCAGAAATATAATAATTTTAAACAATAGATGACTTAAACAACCCAGCATGGTGTGTAAAAACGTTTAACCCAACCAGCTGGGTCAAAATAACCCAGCATGTGTTCTGTCCAATATTTACCCAGCACTGGGGTTGCCAATTAACCCAAGTTGGGTTGTTTTTAACCCAGCATTTTTTTAGAGTGTGCTGTCTGGTACACAGTGCAATGCACTATCAATATAAAAATAGTACATTTAAATGTATTTTTGTGGACTCATAAACATCTGTAGGATCACTAGAGGTCTGGAGCCTTTTATCAAATATACAGATGGTGCGGAGAAATGGTGCATAAATAAGACTAATGAAAAATACACTGTAGGATACAAAATCTGTTGCTGCTTTCATTAATGGAAAGGTATCGAACAGGTAAACACTGGACAAGTATTCAGGAATTTATTTAGACTCCAGTATGAAAGGCACTAGTCAGAATGAACATATATGTTCCTGGATTAACCTTAAGTTTTGCATATGAATATATTTATATTCACATAATTTATATTATATATATACATATTTTTAATATATAAACATAACACTTTTTATTAAATATATACATGCATGTGTGTGTGCATTAATATATACATAATAAATATAAACAGTGTACCTGTATCTGAACTGTAAATCATACTTTTTACAGTCATTTTACAGCTTAGTTACAGCTTAACAGTTTAATATGTTACCATAGACATTGCACTACCCTGCTCATACTTTATTTGTGCAGGTCTTATAAAAAGGTTTTAAAAATTTGAGCTTAAAAATCCTGCAGACACCCTGGATATGTCAGATTCACTACAAGCATGTTACATTTCAAGGGTTACAGCAACTGTTTCAACACAAAGAGCAGCTTTGGAGCCCTATAGTATCTGCAAGTACTTTGCTACAAACAATCAGTTTGCTCTTCACGATGGCTGACACGTCTTTCCCACTTGACTGAAAATATAAGTTTGTTAAAAACTGCCGTCACCACATGACCAAATGTTTGAACTTCCACTGGCTTTTGTGTATTAAAATCGGTCCATGCTCTGTGATTACAACATGCTTTTAGAAAAAGAAAAAAAAAAAATAATAGTGTAGATATCAGTTTCCCTTTGCTCTCATAAAATGCATTTACATTTTTCTCTTCCCCCCAAAGCAATTCAAATTACCAATAATGAAAAAAAATCTTCTGAATAACAATAAGAAGAGCTTGATTATATATTTCATTTTCTGAAGAAAATGTGAATGGTGCTTGCTTATGCAGAACAGCTAGAATATTCTGGTAGGTGGCTACAACATTTGGAGTGATTAGCACATTGCTATGAGGCTACTAGGGTGTTCTGGGTGGTTGTAATGGTGTTGTTGTTTTTTTTTTTAATTTGTTAGCACATGACTATGTTAGATTACATAGCAAAAGTAATCTGGTTGGTGTTCAGGGTGATTGTTATGATGTTCTATCAAGCTAATATGCAGTGTCTATGGTGTGTTAGATTGTCTTAGGTTGTAAGAATGTTTTGCAGGAGAAAGACGCAACAATTCAAAATACTAACCTTAAAGTCCCTGTGAAAGGTTTTTGGGTCTTATCAATATGTTAATTTTAAGGTTATCTATAAGCCAGTGTGCCAGTGCAAAACAGTGACAAAATTCGGATTTAGAAGATATAAGCATTCAAAGCTTGCAGTTCGTCACTTCCACCAAAATGGATCAACGATTTTTTTGATGTCACCTCGTACTTCAGCCTCTCATCAAATCTTCTGACCAATCAAATGCTCTCTAGAATCCGAATGAGATCGGTCACTTGTTCACAGTGCAGTATTTCCTGTACAGTAAATGGCACATACTGCACTATATAGTGGATAGGGAACGATTCAGACAGTGTAAATATGCTTTCGATTGGGGCAAATGAGGTCTGGTTTCGCGTTGTGTTACACAAACCGCGGCAGCGCACACAGTCTGAACTGGACTTTGGCTCTGGTCCAGAGACACGATCGCACAGAGCGAATCATATGCGTGAGTCAGCATATATTAAGCACTTTTAAAACTACACAGCCTCAGCATGATAATCACTATTTTGTTTTAGTAAGTTTCATATTGAATCTAGGGGGTAATCTCTTAGACTGTGGCTGTCAAATGCAGCTTTACCGAGCTCAACGGCTCTGGCCCGAGCAGATATAAACAAAACGCTATTGGCTATTTTAAAAAGGGGGTGGGGCTGCTCGATATGTCCTGCCCTGTCTTCCTGTTTCAGTTGAAATTACGTCACCACATAGAATAACGCTGCGTGTTTCAAGGCAATTCAGTGGACCTTTAAGTATGCTCAGTAGGTAGCAACATTGAGAAACACCTCTAATTAACATTAGTAGAACACAGCTGTGAGCTGGATAACCGTCAATATGGCATTGTCTGCATGGGTGCCTAGTCATGTTTAGATGCAAACTTCCAGCAAATCTAATAACATTATGGCTTAAAATCAGATATGCACAATAGACCATGACGAAAGCACTAAACATGACTAATGCAACCCTCCCTATCCTTCCATCATTTAGAGATTCAAATGAGGTATTCCATCTCCAAACCCATCGCTAACGTCCAGGCAGCATGCTCTACGCCCCATAAAACCAGCTTTTTCCGTCTTTGATTTATCTCCGATGTGCCGTGTTCATTAGCGCCAATCACTGAGGCTTGTCAAAAAATCCAGCTAAAGTGATTTCGATAATGACTCACGAGATGGATCAATGTGATGCATGTGGGAGGCTCTAGCAGAAACGTCAAATAATAGTGCCTTCGCTCCACACCGGGTTTATATAATATGTTCGCTTCGCTAAAAACTCAGGAGAACTTATGTGTTAGTTCTGGTCGTTCAAGGATTTGCCTACAACTTCATAAAAGACCAATTAGAGGAGGCACGTTTGACACGCATGCGAGGGTACTTGATGTTTTTTTTTTTTTTTCCCGAGCATGTTTGAGTTAATTGAAAGCCTAATTACGGTGCCTGGGATCCCAGTGGTTACACTACACAAGGTTTTTTATTTTTTTTAATTGTTATTATTATTGTCGGAGACCATCTGTAGGCGGTTGAGCGAATCTTAATTTCCCCACCCTTCATTTGAAATGCATACTTTGCCCTTAAAAGCATTCATGAATTTGGAGTATTTTTTAAACTCGTTACCCAAGACAGCAGTTGCCATCTCATTGAGAAGCCCAAAGGTCCCTATTAGGTGAGCTCACAGGGTTTGGTGGGACAGTAGATCAGTGCTGGCAGACATACAGTAGGTAGTGAACTACCAATAATTACATTATACAATGACTTGTGTCCTGAGGGCAACGCCATTGTCTGTTTTACCCATGTATGAAGAGTACAACTGACATACAGATCACATCGTATGTCTACACACTCTACAATGAGCTGAACAACTCTCCCAGGTCATTATTTTGGTTGGCAAACAGGAGAATTTAATAGAAAAATCTCAGTTGCATTCTACCCACTTGAGTTCAGTTTATCTTCTCTTCATCCCTTTCTTGTTTAAAACAAAGACAAAAAAAATAAAAATAAAATATCCGTGCACACAAATATGCAAGTATTTTCCAAATAAATACATTCACACTTTTGTTGAAAAGTTTGGGGTTCATAGAATTTTGTTCATATTTTTGAAATAATCCTTTTATGCTTACCAAGGCTGCATTTATTTAACCAAAAAAATGCAGTAAAATCAGCCAAACTGTGAAATATTACAATTTAAAATAACTATTTTCTATTTGAATATATATTTTTTTCTATAATGCAAAGTTGAATTTTCAGCATCATTATTCCAGTCTTCAGAGTCACATGATCCTTCAGAAATCATTCTAACATGCTGATTTGCTGTTCAAGAAACATTTCTTAATATTATCAGTGCTGAAAACAGTTGAAATAGAAATATTTTGTAACATTATAAATGTCTTTAGTGTCACTTTTGATCAATTTAAGTTTTACATTTCAAGCTTAACGTGAGTAAAGAAATATAAGCCATTTGCAAGTTGATCTACCAGAAAAATGTGAACAGAGGTGTCTTTGAGGCACACCTTAACCGGCCTGGTGCAACAACAGTGACAAATAGTACGAGTTTTTGTCGACCACGCTCATATGTTTGGACAATCAGTGGCAGATTGGGGGAGAAAACCTGTTTGAAAAAAATCATTATCTTTGTAGCTCTGTTTGTTGCAGTAATTACACACTTCATCTTTAAGCAATACGAGTGTTTTTTAAACTTTTTATTTTTATTTTTTTTAAACAAATGTAAATTTTGCATGGGTAAATTTAACAAGTAAAGCACAGTCTGCCAATTAAAGCACCACCGCTCAGCTTCACAGATCATGACTATTGTAACTATTGTCCTCATGCAGTGCATCCTTACACATTTCTGTGCACCAATTTACGTACACATAATTAAGAATGAGAAATGAGAACAGGCTAATCAAGCACTTAAAGGCATTTTTGAAAATAGAGCACATAATTACCGCAACAGCAGCATCACTTAATAAGACCTCAGTGTACGTATGTTTCTTTAACAGGCTTATTCGTACATATGTTGTGTGGCTGCAATGGTTTCTCAAAAGAATGTCGCTTATTGGTGCTTGATCATAAATCCTGCCTGAGGGAAATGAGATCCTTTATGACGTTCAAATTGGTTTATTTATTTATTTATTTATTTTTTGGAACAACTGCAAGCCCATGTTTACCTCCGTCTCTAGAATATATTTTCCAAGCTACAGTAGCACTGCGTTTTCATACGTGCATGTCATGTTTACGTCACATCTTGTGATTTGCTTATTAAAGCTCTTGGCGTCCGTGATGAAGCACATGGAGCTGAGACGCAATGAATGACAGAAGCTGATTATCTCTGGTTTATTGCTCATTTGTACTGTGCCTGAGAAATATCATCGACTCATATGAGAGAGTCCTGTATCAATTTGTTTCTGCAAGTATGAGCAAGTCAGGAATGGGGGGGGGGGTACTGTGAATTTATCTGATGGCTTATTAGTTTTGCCTAGCATGGAAACCTGACGAGCTGTTAGCCCCCTACAGGGAATGCTGTTTTTGTTACGTTTGTCTCACAATTCTGAACAGCTATGAAGAAAGCAAGGTGAAAGCGAACAACTCAGGCATTATAATGAAGTAGGGTTGTGAGAGGACATTGCACAGCATGCTAGTTCCATATCCTGTTGCTCTTCTTTGTACAGTCTATAAATGGTTTCAGAGGCTCAAACAGAAACTGTTGTTTTGTTACTTATTTGATTCAGAGTTATGATGCTTCCGGATTAATCTGGAATTCCGGTTATTTCGGCCTAAAATCATGGCCTACGTGAATCATGCAGATCAGTAATAAAAAAAAAAAAATGTGATGGTGATGCTGGTTACTGCATGATGATTGAAATCGTGAAATGGCCTTAAGCAATTAACTAAAACTGCGAAAAGATTAGATTTTCTAATACAACATAGACGGAATGGTCCTGAGAGTGCTGTACGAGCTCGCCGTGCCATCTGCAGGACAGTTGAAATGGTTCAAATGGTTCAAAGCGCCAAATACGAGTAGAATCGGCGCTGAAATGTGTTACTCGCCCGGTAACTTTTTATAAATGGTGATGAGAATTTGAGATTGCTTAGTACTATCATAACATTTGTAACAGTTGTGATGTAATTATATACATATAGGTTATAGTCTGATGCTCTACATGTCTGCTGTAACAGTACTGCGTTTTTAGTTTCGATTCACTGTAAATGCTAGCTGCGTTTGAGTCGCTTTAATTTGCATTTGGGAATGCAACATTAATCATTAAAATAGTTTATAATAGTTTTATCACAATTAATCACAGAAAAATCATGCGATTAATCGTGATTAAAAACTGTAATCGTTGCCCAGCACTAATTATATTATATTGTATTGTATTATATATATATATATTTTTTTTTAATAATAATAAGTGTCTGGTGCATGGCTTGGGGGCGTGGTCAGATATTCCTGCTTTTTTGACTCTAGCTGATCACATGCCTGTTGATTTCAGATCAGTGTTTTTTGTTGACTAAATTAAGTACTGTACTTAGAGCAGTACACTATGTCCAGAATGATGCCCTCGGCCTTTGCTTCAGTGATGTAATTCCTCATAGACGTGGGCAGTAGTTCACTGTGAGTCTGCATCAGTCAGAGGCTTTGCTGAAGGATGCATTGAAGCTGCAAAGAGGACACGTTAGCATATAACAGGACAGCAAGTACTCTCAGTTTCATGGACTCGTGCAAGCAAACCAGTTGTGCTATTTGGGACAGAGACACATGAGCTATTTCTTTGTCTGCGGCCAAAAAGTGGGGTGGCGTGTTTAACCTGACTAACTTTTGTGACACAAAGTGCAGGTACACTTTAACCTGTTGGTGTGACGTCTCTCTGTATACTTTTACTATTATGTTGACAATTATTACAAGTTTTGAAACAGCTATCGGTTAAACATCAATATCCACTCTCAGTTTTATAACAGAGATGCTTCAGCAACAGCAATATAGTAATCTGTGTCGAAAGTACAAATGAAAACATGCAAAATCAACACAGGTCTTCATATATGTATTTGCGATCGCAAGATAAATCCAATTTGTCACACTTGGGTAAATAAAAAAATAAAAATAAAACATTCAATAGCATGTTTTGCCCGAAAGCACTAAATTGGAGGAATATTGTTGTATTATGCATTGTTTATGTCAGATTTTGCCTGAAAGATCTGCCCTCAATCATTGTTCTTATGCAATCTGAGCACCATTTATGTTGTAAAGCTGTATATTTATTTATTTATTTATTTAGTCATTTAGCAGACGCTTTTATCTAAAGCGACTTACAAATGAGGACAATAAAAGCAGTCAAAACTAACAAAAGAGCAACAATATATAAGTGCAAATGACAAGTCTCGGTTAGCCTAACGCAGTAAGTATAGCAAGGTGTATATATATATATATATATATTACACACACACACACATATACACACACACACAAACAAAGAAAAACAAGTAGATAGAATAGAAAAAAATAGAAAGCTAGTGTTTGTTTGTTTTTTGTTGTTTTTTTAAATAAA
>NW_015664702.1:1230269-1244920 GCF_001515625.1 Sinocyclocheilus rhinocerous
ATATATATATATATATATATATATATATACATACACATACACATACACACATACATATACATACACACACACACATATATATATATATATATTATACACAGACACACATACATATACACACACACGCACAAAGAAAAACAAGTAGATAGAATAGAAAAAATAGAAAGCTAGTGTTTTTTTTTTTGTTTGTTTTTTTTTTTAATAAAAAAATAAAAAAAGAAGATAAATATAGATAAAGTAGAATTAAAATAGAATAAGAAAGTGCTAGAGTTAGAGGGTCATCATGTATATGATCTTACACAAACAAAATGAGCCTGCCTCCAAAGTTTAGTTTTTAAAATAGTGGTAATTTTACTTTTAATATCCAAGCACTGCTGTCAGATTTTGTGAAGTCTTGCGAGGCAAAGCCTATAATTTAATCTGCATTTTGTAAACGGACAAAAACTTCAAGCTCCTTCCATTTTATACACATAAGGGTGAATGTACATTTCATTTTGTGGATAATAGAAAACAAAATGCATCTGAAATGTCACAAGATGCATTTTGTCCATGAAATGTTCAATATTTGAATAATACGAAATGCATTTTGTCTTCAAATGCTCATTTTGTGAGTGTTGTGCATTCAAAATGTCTCGAAATGCATTTTGTCCTCAAAATGCTCAATATTTGAATATTACGTTAGAGATTTAGTGGATCACAAAAGGTGTTTTGTCTACAAAAGTTGCATGGAATGAAGTGCCGAATTTACATTTCTATTGATGAAATGCAACTGGATTTTGTCTTTGTGTACAAAATGCATTAAAGTAAACAGCATTTTGTCATTAAATATTACATTTCATGTCACACAATTAAAGCATCTGACAAAATGAGTCAGGTTACACAGGTTTTCTTTCCTTCAGTTGCAGCAGGGTGATTTGGAAGCAACACTGTGGAGATCTACACCGCTAGGATATTTCTGTTTGTTTGCTTGCTTCATAGTATTTGATGTATTTTCTTCTTGTTTCAATACATATTTTTTCGAAGAGTGTACCCTCACCGATGTCCCCCCGAATTGTAGATTCATTTCAATACGTGCTCTTTAGAATTCAACACTTGGAGGCCCCCCTACTGTTCGGGGCCCCCCACAGCGCCCACACTGAGGGACCTTTCTACGCCACTGCTTCAGGTTTCTTTCTACGCAAATCCACAGGCCATGTCTTTAAATATGCATCACAAAGCCCAAATGTAGAGAACCACTTCTAACAGATAAATATAGGGCTGCTCGCATGTGCCACATATTGATGCATCCATACGCATGCTAAAGCTTTCTCATGCTCAGCGTCACAACTGATGCCCATGGCACGTGTCTCTGCACACAGAAGAAAGTTTAACTGTATAGCACTAACTTAGTATGCCACTTTCAAAAGGATGCATGCCTTATTCTGTTTGTATGATGGCTGGGATCTCAAAACAGGAGCATTAAAGATGGAATAACATGAGAAGCACTTTTGTTCAGGGGCTTGGTACTAAGACATGTAGAGGTCTGATATGGTCGCTCTGGGTTTAATGAGATGGTCTTAAAATGGGCATCCCCTACAGAGATCTTTGAAAAGGCACAAGACGATTGAATAACATGATAGCAATGATTCCCAAAACAGCACTGGCAAATAAATCTGTGGCCGTTTATCTTATTGCATCATCAAACAGGGCCAGTGCTCCAGCTGTGACACTAATTGTCTGTGTTCACTGATGTTGAAAGGTAGGAAAACACTGGCTACACTTTTAAGTCCTGCACAATGTGAATCAGCTCAAGGGTTTGAGAGTCTCGTTTGGTGGCCGTCACAAATTATGCAGCTTTGATTTCACCCCCCTACTCTCTTTCTTTCTGCCTCATGCATGATAAAAACAAACCACATCTTTATGACAGTGTTGAAGAGAGTGCAGATGCTGCTAACTTGACTTCAATTTCCAGTAGCGTGAAAACACAGGCTTTAAACTGGAACAAGTGGGCCGAGTGAGTAAGATTCCACTATGGAAGCCTGTTTCTGTAAAATAAATAAAGAAATGAAACTGGTAAATACGAGCTTAAGAAAAGAAACAAAATCATATTATTAGATAAAAATTCACAATAATGTTATTTCAATTATATACGTTTTTTTTTTTTCAACATTTTAGAGTGGCCTTTTATTGTGGCCAGCCTAAGGCACACCTGTGCAATAATCATGCTGTCTAATCAGCATCTTGATATGCCACACCTGTGAGGTGGATGGATTATCTCGGCAAAGGAGAAGTGCTCACTAACACAGATTTAGACAGATTTGTGAACAATATTAGAGAGAAATTGGCCTTTTGTGTACATCTCAGCTCATGAAAAATGGGGGCAAAAAAAAGTGTTGCGTTTATAATTTTATATTTATAGGTTTATACATATCTCATAATTTGTTAATAAATTCTGAAATAGATAAAAAAATATAATACAAATCTGAATTTAATTAATTACATGCTCTGAATTAATTAACCAAGTCAGTCATTTATATAAATATTGTTGAGAATAACTAAACAAAGATAATTACATAAAGACATTAGCAGAACATTGAACATCGAGTAGGGTAGCAATATACACTATTATAAATTAAAATTACCACATATGGGTATTAAATAAGAAACAAAACCATGATTTCAATCATGATTAGATGTGAATTTAAATAGTTCATTTTCAATTACTTTTTAATTAATTAAAACTTTTATATAATTTATAAACATCACATTTAGAAATTAATATAGCAGTTACATTTTATTCATTTATCAGGAAAATCAGGTGTAACTGAATCCATAAAGCATAAAAGCAAATCAATTTCTTCTTGTAGGTTACCGTGCCTTTTGGACTAATTAAAGTTTAAGCTGTGCTTGCTCAAGGTCATAAGAGAATGGCCCTTAGGGCAGTTTTTATTTTAACTGATTGAAATGCATCAATTTAAATGTTATTCGCATCATACTGTGAGTTCAATTAATTTATTCAAATAAGCTCTCCTGCAGTGGGTTTAAAAGGGGAGCAGTACGCACAACTTTTCAGAAGTACAACATCTGTGATCTCTTTTACAGGAGACAGCCTTTATGGCTATAATGAGATTATGACCAGATTTCTAGAACAAATTGAAATAAGAATAATTTATAATGACAGCTAAATGGCCAGTAAGATTTCTCTGATTGTTCTAAATGGACTGATCCTCTAAGATATAACTCAGCAAGACAATAACAGCACAAAACAGTCCACCATTTATGAGGCACGGCATAGAGTCCGTGAAGAGGTGACAACTTAATTTGATAACTATCGATCCCCCTGTGTTGATAATGTTGATAATAGCAGCAATTCAATACAAGACGATTAGAACTTCTAACCTCTGTGTGTTTGTCGGCTCTCATTTAATAAGCCGTGTTAAACATAACCATCTTTATCGTGCTTTTGAAGAAGTCCATCCAAATGTAAAGCTGTGAGAGGAAACTATCTATTTCAGTGCTGAACAAGACTACTGACCTGAACTGATGAGCATATGGGATCTATATTTTGGCCACAGTGGCCGTTTTAAAGCACTAAAATGCCAGCAATCAGCAATACGCAAATCAGTGTGTACTTGGAAGGAGAAGAAAAATGTTAAAAGTAACGGGATGTACTAATTAGTGCTACAGTCAAGAAGGAGCAGAGACCTTTGCAAGCATGCAGATTCTCAGGACTGACCTGGAATAAAGTGTGACAAAAAGACCCTGAATTCCATGCTGTTATACATGTGAAGGCATTTTAGGTTAGAAATAAGTGCCATAAAACCAAAGTCCACACCATGACTATAATGATAATGGCACAGCTGAATATCATTGGAATAACTTTTAGAACTTTTTTTTACATCTTCAAAGAGCTTGAGCATATAAAAAGTGACAGACGACAAAATGGCAGCACACACTTACAATAAAAACACCAATGTTCTGCATTGATGTGGACTCTAAAATAATGAACGTTATTGTTATTGCTCTTTGTGTAAATGGGCATTTAGTTGTGAAACTTTCTATTCCACAAGATGCAACTTGTCAAAGACATGCGAACATTTCAGTGCCTCTTCAAGCAAGTCGTGCGAGGCCAAGCGTGAATGCACCATTGGTCTCCATTCTGGTGGCAAATGCTGAGCACGAATTGACACAAGGAATCCAATAAGCATCCTTAATTTGCACCACAGGATCAGGAACTCAAATTGCCTGTTAGCAGATTGACCACAGCTGTGGGGACCCAAGCACACGGAGGCATGCTTGTTAGGTCACAGAGAGAGAAGCGTTTAAACATGCATGCCTGCATGCCAACCGAGAGTCTCATAGGAATCAATGGGAAGGGAAATCAAAATGCATCTACACTTTTAGAGATGCAGCTGTGCAAAAGAGCACTTAAAACATGTTATTCTGTGTCATGTTGACTCGGAGAGGATATTCTTTTTCTTGAAAATGCTAGTTAATGCGATTGAATTAGACTTTGTTCACAGTGTATGACACCGTCCTCAAAATAAATAAATAAATACATAATAAAAAATAAATAATAATAAATGCATAATAAAAAATACAAAATAAAAATAAATAAATACATAACAAAAATAAAAAAATAAAAAAATACATACATAAAAATAGATAAATAAAAACAAATAAATAAAATAAATAAATAAATACATACATACATACATACATACATACAGTACTTTTTACAGGATATTCCCCCCACCTTATTACACTTGTGGTGTTCCTGGTCAAAAATGACCGGCCTACCAAAAATTACTTGTAAATCTGCTTGTAAAACTAGCTTATACACCTCAATTTTAGAGTTAACATTGCCAAAATTATTCAGAAATAATGTTTTTACAAGCAATTTTACATAGGCTGGTCATCTTTGACCGCACAGCACAAGGGTTAATGCAAATTATTATGGGAAAAATTGTATATGTATTTGTGTGTGTGTGTGAAGCTAAATTTCATACTAGAAAATATTTTCTAACTGTATGATCTTACATCTCAAACAGTTGAAAACGAAGTGAAAATCACAATTTCTGGAATATTGAGTGCACCTTCATTTCCAAATTTTTTTTTTCTTTTTTCTTCAAACATGGCTAAAAAGAAACCCACTAGTCTGTATTTATTTATTTATGTAGTTAGTTAGTTAGTTAGTTAGTTAGTTCGTTTTTTTTGAGAAATGAAGGCTGTTGAGACAAGAAAACAAACTGGGTCTAACCAGAACAACATAGGGAAGTGGAAGGCTTAGATCAACAACAAGAAGATTTGAAGTACATCACTTTGGAAATGGGTCATTAGATCTTTTGGGTCTTTTGAGCAGCATTTGTAAGCCATCATATGAACAGAACGACAGTCACACCTGTTAGTAAATATGGTTTTCAATCCCAAACACCTGTGATTCATAATAAATCAGATCTACTGCGCACTAGCAGGCTCCCCCGAGGCTAATGGGGGAAAAAGCAGTGAACTCAAAATGACACCAGATAATTTTCTTCAATATTTGAACTACTCTTGGAGGCAGATTACCAAAATAACAGAGACAGTTGTACTAACTGAACAGTGATTGACATTTCCAACTGTTTTTGCTCCCACCTGCTTCAATTATCACCAAGTTCTCCTGAGAGCGAGCGTCTGCTTAATGACTCGACGGATCTGGGGAAAACAGAATATGAACGTGTGCAATTTGGTTTGTTTGTCTCAGAAAGTACAATGTGATGATTTTTACAACACACAATGAAACTTATAGATGCCAAGCACAGGGGAAGAGCATTTTTAATGAAGTTATTTGGCAATAGTATGTATGCGCTCCTGAATTCTCATTAAGACACTTTAATAAGACAAGGGGATATGTAGACAGTGCAGATTTGATTTGATAACACTAAGAGTAAATGTACACTACTGTTCAAAAGTTTGGGGTCAGTAAAATTTGTAATGTTTTTGAAAGAAGTGACTTAAAGGGATAGTTCACCCAAAAATGAAAATTTGATGTTTATCTGCTTACCCCCAGGGCATCCAAGATGTAGGTGACTTTGTTTCTTCAGTAGAACACATATGATGATTTTTAACTCCAGCCGTTGCAGTCTATCAGTCGTATAATGCATGGCAATGGTAACAAAATCTATGAGAGTAAAAAAAACATGCACAGACAAATCCAAATTAAACACTGCGGCTCGTGACGATACATTGATGTCTAAAGACACGAAACGATCGGTCTGTGCAAGAAACTGAACAGTATTTATATAATTTTTTACCTCTAATACAACACTATGTCCAACTGCCTTCAGCGCGCGCACGGCATCTGGTGCGTGAGGTGTGTACGCGCTCTGGCGTAGTTTACGTTAATGGGTGTGTTGCATATTATTTTTTGTGTCCTTGGTATGAATTTTTAAAAATCACATTAAAGCATTAAAGGGATAGTTCACCCAAAATTGAAAATTTGATGTTTATCTGCTTACCCCCAGGGCATCCAAGATGTAGGTGACTTTGTTTCTTCCGTAGAACACATTTGATGATTTTTAACTTTAACCGTTGCAGTCTGTCAGTCTTATAATGCATGGCAATGGTAACAAAATCTATGAGAGTAAAAAAAACATGCACAGACAAATCCAAATTAAACCCTGCGGCACATTGATGTCCTAAGACACGAAACGATTGGTTTGTGCCAGAAACCGAACAGTATTTATATAATTTTTTGCCTCTAATACACCACTATGTCCAACTGCTTTGAGCGCGCGCACGGCATCCGGTGCGTGAGTTGTGTACGCGCTCTGGCGTAGTTTACGTTAATGGGTGTGTTGATATCCAGCCGAAGAGCAATCAACCGTAACTTCAGGCGAGCAGGCTCAGAAGTTGGGAATATGTGGAAAGTCACCACTCCCGAATGAGTTCGCGTGAGAGAACGTAATCTTTTAGTTTTAAGTCGGTTTGAACAATCCGGATAAGCGCAAGTAAGTACCATTTTGATTAGTCGTCGTGCCTACAATGACTGTGCATTGTGTAAACAATGAGTGAATACGCGCGAGAGATCACTTCCGGCGCTTGCGTAAACTACGCCAGAGCGCGTACACACCTCACGCACCGGATGCCGTGCGCGCACTCAAAGACAGTTGGACATAGTGGTGTATTAGAGATAAAATATGATATAAATACTGTTCGGTTTCTGGCACAAACCGATCGTATCGCGTCTTAGGACATCAATGTGTCGTCACGAGCCGCAGGGTTTAATTTGGATTTGTCTGTGCATGTTTTTTTTACTCTCATAGATTTTGTTACCATTGCCATGCATTATACGACTGATAGACTGCAACGGCTGGAGTTAAAAATCATCATATGTGTTCTACTGAAGAAACAAAGTCACCTACATCTTGGATGCCCTGGGGGTAAGCAGATAAACATCAAATTTTAATTTGTGGGTGAACTTTCCCTTTAAGATCACAGAGGTTGCATTTATTAATCAAAAATACAGTAAAAACAGTAATATTGTGAAATATTAGTACACTTTTCTATTTGAATATATTTTAATTGTAATTTATTTTTGTGATCCTCTGTGTCACATTATCCTTCAGAAATCATTCTAATATGCTGATTTGCTGCTCAAGAAATATTTCTTATTACCAGTGTTGAACATTGTACATTTGTTTTAGGATCTTTGATGAATGAAGTTTAAAACAACAATTATTTGAAACAGAAATATTTTATCAGAAACATACAAATCGTTTATAACATAAATCCACTGTCAATTAAATAAATAAGTATTATTTCAATCAATCAATCAATCAATCAATCAATCTTACAGACAACAAACTTTTAAGTGGTAGTGTAGGTAATACATTTTGTTGGGCATTTGTAACTTACTGCAAATAGCAGTATTAACTTATTTCATAGTATAGTGACAATAGTTTTGGAGTATTTGCACACAAATACTGCACTTTGTTCATAGTGTTATAATACATTTCCTGTACTTTTATCTAATCAGTTATAATGCCATCACTGTCAATTGGGGTCCCCATGCCAGATAATTACTGAAAAATAAACCACATCATCTGACACTGTTTATATATATGAAAAGAAAGATATTTCTCCTTGCAATAGCTTCAGTGTACCATATGCGGAAGATCCATGCCAATAAAAACAAACTGAAATCGAGGTCAGATTGGACACCTGCACTCTTACAATATCCATAAACAAGCTTCAGTATTGCATTGACTTTTTTATAGGCTTCATATATCTGTACCTGTAAAAGACAAATGCCCTGTAAACCCGAGCAGTGCAGCTACACGTCTAACAAAGCATGACATGCAATGCCAAGCGAATTGTTGCAAACACAAGCTGCACCAGGTCATGCTTTGACTAACACCCGCACAAGTGCGTGCCATATTGTTCTGCCCTGTTCGGTGCTATAAATTTCCACATTGCATTAAACTACACAACCTAATGCGCTGTGAACTTCAGGCAAAGAATGAGGTCTTCTTTCGCATAATAACTTCAGCGGGCCTGCAGAAATACCAAGGGCTGCCCTGATCTTGACATGTATTAGCTCGCCTTGCAGAACAATTGCTTCTGAGGTAGAAAAGTGAGCTTTTTACTTCTGAAAATGACTTATCAGCACAAATATTTGGTTCAAAGCCAGGCTTAACTTCACACACGAGATATGTGGCTTCGCTATGCAAGGTAAGCTAGTGAATCGTACTGTATAAACCAGAGCAGTATGAACAAAGGCTGCTGAGTAGGCAGTGTACTGAATGTTACGCCCTGCGGATAATTATATGAATGTGGACTGAGTACCGTAACTGACTAATTAATGGTCAGTTAAGTCCTTTTCACATGACTTGAATCAGAAACACAGCTCTGTGACCTTCATATGAAAAGTGTTGCAGCATCACGGATGGGCAATTTGCGGCAAACGTGTGGCATCTGGAGAAAAAAAAAAAAAGCCTAAAACATTTTGACCTAAAATATTTACTTAACCCCTTTAGACTTTCAGATCATATTTCAAATAATTTAACATGCAGGTAAACAAAGTATTTTGTCTTATACTGTATGTATGAATATATATATATATATATATATATAATTATTATTATTATTATTATTTATTTTTTTTCTAATTATTTATATTTACATTTTTATTTAGATTTAATTATTAGCTCACATACCCCTGAATTACAGAATAGCATGTAAAATCATCAGAAGTAAATAAATAATAATTAAACAAAGTTAAATGAAATTATGATATGATACCATGAACAAAAATAAATTATGAGGAATTTAATAAAGTGTAATAAAGTTTTGTATTGTTTGGACCTGTCATTGTGAAGACTGACATTGGACATATCATGGGGATTGTCCAGTAATCACTGGCTCTGCTTCGAAAGGTCAGCGGGAAACAAGGTCAAAGTTGAAATTGTTTGAACTTTGAGCGCCATGTTACAATGCTTGACCGGCGCACAACACACCGCTGGGAGTTATTCTACAGCTGATGCTTCACTCTACAGGGTTCAGTGCATTGGGGAACGACGGGAGTCATGTGAAAGAGTGAGCTTCCCATTATAACCCTATTATTGCGAGTTTTGCTAGTTTTATTTTATCTCTGGTGTAATGAGTTCATCTGTAATACTGAATACAATTATAGTTTTCCCCAGATAGCCTGCACTTTAAACACTGCTGCTATTGATTTGTAGTGCTCACATAATGCATACTCACAGTATAATGGTTTTTGTCTTGCAGTGGATATGCAGATTTACTAAACATTTCCACCCGTCTTGATATTTCCAGGGATATTTTTGTTAACTAAAACTAATAATAGATGAAAAACAAACGATAATTAGAAATGTATGAATGTAAGTCGAAGCACTAAAATGACTAAATGGAAAATAAATATCACTAAAACTAAAAAATAAATAAAACTGAAATAAAAATTTAAATTAAGCATAAAAAGTAATCTAAAAAATGACAGAAGCATATAATAAAATTACAGAAAATTAAACTAAAATGAAAATATAAAAATAACAGCTACTTTAAAATATAACTAAAAACTATAATAGTATATAAATAAGGCTAATATAACGCTAATATGCTAATATTAGTGTTATATGCTAATATGGCTATTTCAAACTGTTTTTTTGGGGGGTTTTGTTGGAGCTGTGGTGCAGCAGGTTCTTCTGTAGAGATGTTAGGTAGGACACAATATAAAGTTCCAATTCCTGCACCAAAACACATCAAACTTAAATATGCTAATATTCAGAATTGGATATGCACACATTCGAATTGCACAAAGATTTGTGAGCATATTGTGGAGGGGACAACAATGTCTGTCACACACACACAAAGCTCATGTATGGATTCAGAAGACACTTTTCTGTCAATTGTATGTTAATTAATTAATTATTTTTTGGCGATGTTTGACAACCCCTGTCAACCATTTGGAAAAGAGCAGTATAAACATTCTGCTAAACATCTCTTTGTTTTTTCTTGAAATAAAAATACAGGTTTGGAATGACACGACGGCGAGTAAATGTTAATACCACACCTCTAATATTAGTAAATAAGTGTTTTAATCTGGAGCCCTGGGACAATCTGTTTGTGCAAACAATGCAGTGAAAATGGCATCAGTTTTGCAGTTCTGTTTGGAGCCACTGTGGTGCGGAAATGACAAGCTTTTTGGAAGCGGGATCTCTGCAAGCATACAATGCAGATGCACTGTATAATTTATATTTTGATGCCCCAAACCGTTAAACTCTGCAGTCGCATAACCATTAACCCAAATGGATTATAACTCAGATTTGATATTATGTGATGTACCCATCTGCCACACGAGAGCCAAAGTTAGTAATCTGACCGATGAACCCGCAGTACGGCGAGTGACTGTCAGCTCTATCAGTCGCGCTGCCTCTCCAACTCATTTGCTTAAATGAAATCACATTTGCTGGGTGGAAATAAATTATGCTGCCACCTTTCAGTCCGTGTACCATTTCTCTGCATGCAAACCAAACTGAAATGTGTACCGCTAATTGTTGCACTTGAAAGCACTCTATACTGCGGAACACTCAGCTGTCTGACTCAGCTGCTGTAACTTTCCTGTTTCTCCTTCACCCCGTCTCTCTCTCTTTTTTTCTTTTTTTTTTCTTCTTCAAAATAGCAGATTCTAAGTCTGGCACTGCAGTGATAGAAAGCCAACAGTCCAAGATTGAACCGGAATGAACCCGAAAGTGACGATTACATTTATGACATTTCAGAAGTTCAGCTGGATGGAAAAAATTCTATGCAGCACAGACTATTACTAATATAACTTCAAAAGAGACATTCCTATAGATAGGCCATAACACTTATTTTCCTTTCTTTTCAATATAAGACAGATCTAAGGCCATTATCGCTTATACCTCTGTTAAATGGATTTCTGAGAATAAAATAATCCAAAATAATTCAAACGTTGTAATTATAGCCATTTAACATTTTATTTTAAAGCCAACCTTTCCAACTTATCCTATTAAATAAATAATAAAATTAGTTTAAAAATGTCTCTTTGCTTAATTTTTCACATTAATGTAGGTTGTTATATTAATAAAAGTGCTAAAATAAAGAGCCTAATGCTACTAATACTACTACTACTACTACTACTAGTAGTATATTATTACTATTATTATTAGGAGTAGTAGTAGTAGTAGTAGTAGATTATTATTTGTATTATTATTATTATTAGTAGTAGTAGTAGTAGTAGTAGATTACTATTATCAAAAAAGCTACAATTGCAAATGCATGTATAACTGTTAATCCCCTTAATCCCCACTGTTTACCTCCTAAAGAATCACTCAAAATCATCTACATATATCCTTTGAAAATAAGACAAAACCAAATGATTGCGTTGCGAATATCTAAGCGATAGCCTACATCTTCATAAGATCATAAATCAGTGCATCAGATATAATGGCTAAAGCAAGTCTAAGTAGTCTAAAACGAACAGTGTACTGATTTTGATATGGTAAATCCTGGTTGCATGCATGCAAAGTGAACATTAACCAATGCAAATGGGCATACATCACTGTTTTGATGTATGTACTTGATTTCTAATTGAAATACACTCTTCACTGGTTTCCTTGGCTGAACCCCAAGTGTTTAGTTGTGTCATTGGTTTATAACCTTGCATAACTAACTTCTATCAAAGATGTCCTTCCCTCGGACAATTAAAAGCCGAGTTTTAAATAAAACGAAAATGCTTCAAGGAGACAATAATGCACAGGGAATACAAATGCAATTTCCATTTCAGAGGTGGCAACTTCAATGGCATGTGCTCAATTTACAATTTTAACTTTGTTGTGCACATGACAAATGTGTACGTCCTTCACTTTGATATCATTAACATCAAAGGGTCAAGGTTTGGCTGGTTAGCATGTCCCCATTATCCACTGCTGGTTGATGCCGTAACTGCACCATCTGGCAGCAAAGAACTACCAGACAGCTCTCACACCAGGTACTGTAGACCTATTATGTGAAATCTAAAAAAAAAAAATAATAATAATAATAATAATAATACAAATAATAATAATATTTAAACTATAAATTGCATGGATAATTTCATTGGATTATCATTTATAGATGTACATTATTATATTATATTATAATTAAATATTCATAAACGTATATGCATAATTTTACTAACAGAAGACAGCTGTCTAGCTGTTCATAACTCATTAAATATGCATAAATGCTCATTTGCGTGAAACAAATTACACTTACAAGTCAATGTTGTTGTTGTTCCACAACACAAGTAATTTCTAAAATATATGAACTCATTCTGATTACAAAGTTCATTCTCAAATAAATAATAAAAGTTGGAACACAGAAAGTTTTTCAAAGTTTGATACCGGGTGATTGGTTCCGTTATAGTCTTTAATTATAGCAATTAGCAATAAATGACAAAATGATTCAAAGCAGCACACAGATCTAAACATACAAGTCATCCATCAGAATATGCCAGTCATAATATGAACAAGAACATTTTGAAGTTATGATGATTGATGAATCTGTGCACTGTAAACCACAGTCTTTGACAAACCTTGAGATCTCCAAATGTGTTTAACAGTTTTTTTTTTAAAGGTGAAATATTGTGACAGGAACTATGTAACTTGTAAATAAATAAATAAATCAGAACTTACATGCAGAGGTGGGATCTTTTGAGGGCAGTAAGTAATGGCTTAGCAAATATATCACAACCCTTTAGCAACTGCCTAGCAACAGGCCCCAGTTTTATCTTAGAACCAGAACCAAACTCCAACACTGTGGTGGCGAGTTTTGCACCAACAGCCACCAATCAGATTTACTTCAGCAAATGCACATGTAATTATTTTGCAATTACGTTTTGTACCGTTGTCGGTGTAGAGATCCTTTAAGATTCTCTTTGGGGCATGATGGGAAGCGTGATATTGTTCTGTCAGGCTGTCAGTTCTGTTGGTGGCTGGATGCTGAAATGAAACATATGAATCAAAGCGGTCGGGGGTTCAGGAGGACGGATGGCCTTCACTGAAGGTGCTTTTCATCGCCTCTCCTGCAGTGACCTGGATGGAAAAGGTCAACCTAATTAAGAGTAAATGTACACCTTCCATGGTTTCGTCCAAGAATAATGAAGAAACTGAGCTTTTTCATAAAGCTTAAGCTGAGGAGACATAAACAGTTACAAAAACCATGCCATGACCTGCCTTTTAAGGCAGATTAAATACAGGCACACTCCTAAGACTAGGCCAAATTCTAAGGTAGCATGAGTTTCAGTGCTGTTATTGTTAACTAAACAAAGCTGAAATAAAACAAAATCCATCAACCCAACCACACACACACACACACACACACACACAGGTTTGTTTTTGTGAAAAGTGGGGACATCCCATAGGCGTAATGGTTTTTCTACTGTACAGACCGTATATTCTGTTGCCCTACACCAACCCTACCCTTAAACCTACCCCTCACAGGAAACTTTGTGCTATTTCAGATTTTCAATACACTCCATTCTGTGTGATTTATAAGCGTTTTGAAAAGTGGGGACATGGGGTAATGTCCTGAAAAGTCACCTTCTCCTTGTAATACCTATGTCATACCCTTGTCATTATACAAATGTATGTCCTCATTTGTCACAAAAACGAGCACACGCACACACACACACAGTGCTGCATAGATTACTTGCAAATTGCAGTCCGTTACTGATTTCAAATTACGTGACAAAATTTTTAGTTAGTAACGTAATCCATTGCATTACACATTTTATGTAATATTATATAATCAGACTACTTTTTAATTACTTTTAGATTTCTTTTGGCCTAACTCATTTAACACATTGATTTACACTGAACAAAATTATAAACGCAACACTTTTGTTTTTGCACCCATTTTTCATGAGCTGAACTCAAAGATCTAAGACTTTTTCTATGTACACAAAAGGCCTATTTCTCTCAAATATTGTTCACAAATCTGTCTAAATCTGTGTTAGTGAGCACTTCTCCTTTGCCAAGATAATCCATCCACCTCACAGGTGAGGCATATCAAGATGCTGATTAGACAACATGATTATTGCACAGGTGTGCCTTAAGCTGGCCACAATAAAAGGCCACTCTAAAATGTGCAGTTTTACTGTATTGGGGGGTCCG
>NW_015664702.1:1246945-1252546 GCF_001515625.1 Sinocyclocheilus rhinocerous
TATTATTGTTATTAGTAGTAGTAGTAGTAGTAGTAGATTACTATTATCAAAAAAGCTACAATTGCAAATGCATGTATAACTGTTAATCCCCAAATACTTTACTGTTTACCTCCTAAAGAATCACTCAAAATCATCTACATATATCCTTTGAAAATAAGACAAAACCAAATGATTGCGTTGCGAATATCTAAGCGATAGCCTACATCTTCATAAGATCATAAATCAGTGCATCAGATATAATGGCTAAAGCAAGTCTAAGTAGTCTAAAACGAACAGTGTACTGATTTTGATATGGTAAATCCTGGTTGCATGCATGCAAAGTGAACATTAACCAATGCAAATGGGCATACATCACTGTTTTGATGTATGTACTTGATTTCTAATTGAAATACACTCTTCACTGGTTTCCTTGGCTGAACCCCAAGTGTTTAGTTGTGTCATTGGTTTATAACCTTGCATAACTAACTTCTATCAAAGATGTCCTTCCCTCGGACAATTAAAAGCCGAGTTTTAAATAAAACGAAAATGCTTCAAGGAGACAATAATGCACAGGGAATACAAATGCAATTTCCATTTCAGAGGTGGCAACTTCAATGGCATGTGCTCAATTTACAATTTTAACTTTGTTGTGCACATGACAAATGTGTACGTCCTTCACTTTGATATCATTAACATCAAAGGGTCAAGGTTTGGCTGGTTAGCATGTCCCCATTATCCACTGCTGGTTGATGCCGTAACTGCACCATCTGGCAGCAAAGAACTACCAGACAGCTCTCACACCAGGTACTGTAGACCTATTATGTGAAATCTAAAAAAAAAAAATAATAATAATAATAATAATAATACAAATAATAATAATATTTAAACTATAAATTGCATGGATAATTTCATTGGATTATCATTTATAGATGTACATTATTATATTATATTATAATTAAATATTCATAAACGTATATGCATAATTTTACTAACAGAAGACAGCTGTCTAGCTGTTCATAACTCATTAAATATGCATAAATGCTCATTTGCGTGAAACAAATTACACTTACAAGTCAATGTTGTTGTTGTTCCACAACACAAGTAATTTCTAAAATATATGAACTCATTCTGATTACAAAGTTCATTCTCAAATAAATAATAAAAGTTGGAACACAGAAAGTTTTTCAAAGTTTGATACCGGGTGATTGGTTCCGTTATAGTCTTTAATTATAGCAATTAGCAATAAATGACAAAATGATTCAAAGCAGCACACAGATCTAAACATACAAGTCATCCATCAGAATATGCCAGTCATAATATGAACAAGAACATTTTGAAGTTATGATGATTGATGAATCTGTGCACTGTAAACCACAGTCTTTGACAAACCTTGAGATCTCCAAATGTGTTTAACAGTTTTTTTTTTAAAGGTGAAATATTGTGACAGGAACTATGTAACTTGTAAATAAATAAATAAATCAGAACTTACATGCAGAGGTGGGATCTTTTGAGGGCAGTAAGTAATGGCTTAGCAAATATATCACAACCCTTTAGCAACTGCCTAGCAACAGGCCCCAGTTTTATCTTAGAACCAGAACCAAACTCCAACACTGTGGTGGCGAGTTTTGCACCAACAGCCACCAATCAGATTTACTTCAGCAAATGCACATGTAATTATTTTGCAATTACGTTTTGTACCGTTGTCGGTGTAGAGATCCTTTAAGATTCTCTTTGGGGCATGATGGGAAGCGTGATATTGTTCTGTCAGGCTGTCAGTTCTGTTGGTGGCTGGATGCTGAAATGAAACATATGAATCAAAGCGGTCGGGGGTTCAGGAGGACGGATGGCCTTCACTGAAGGTGCTTTTCATCGCCTCTCCTGCAGTGACCTGGATGGAAAAGGTCAACCTAATTAAGAGTAAATGTACACCTTCCATGGTTTCGTCCAAGAATAATGAAGAAACTGAGCTTTTTCATAAAGCTTAAGCTGAGGAGACATAAACAGTTACAAAAACCATGCAGTGACCTGCCTTTTAAGGCAGATTAAATACAGGCACACTCCTAAGACTAGGCCAAATTCTAAGGTAGCATGAGTTTCAGTGCTGTTATTGTTAACTAAACAAAGCTGAAATAAAACAAAATCCATCAACCCAACCACACACACACACACACACACACACAGGTTTGTTTTTGTGAAAAGTGGGGACATCCCATAGGCGTAATGGTTTTTCTACTGTACAGACCGTATATTCTGTTGCCCTACACCAACCCTACCCTTAAACCTACCCCTCACAGGAAACTTACTTCTATTTCAGATTTTCAATACACTCCATTCTGTGTGATTAATAAGCGTTTTGAAAAGTGGGGACATGGGGCAATGTCCTGAAAAGTCACCTTCTCCTTGTAATACCTATGTCATACCCTTGTCATTATACAAATGTATGTCCTCATTTGTCACAAAAACGCGCATACACACACACACACACACACACACAATGAAAATTAGAAATGGTGTCTTGGCAACAAACTGAAAAAACTACATTTAAATTAAAGTAGTAAAATTACTAAAAAATTAAAATAATTTAATTAAAATACATTAACATTAAATAAAAATGTCTATAATTTAAAGTAAAATTAAAATGAAAACAAAACATATGATAATAAAAGCTGAATCTAAATATTATTTAAATACTGTAATAGTAAATAAATAAATAAATAAATAAAGTATTTATTAAGCAATTAAGAGTCCATGTGCAAGTCATGGGAGCACTAATGTGTGTGTGAAGTTGTGGCCTATAAAGAGTGTTCCAAAACAGTGACTTAAAAGGTTCCATCCCAACTGTAATGCTGCCTTAAAAGTCAGCTGCCTATGTAGGGTGCAGACAGTAAGCTAGCTCACTGGGATGTGAAATAGAATTGTAGTTAGTCAAATGAGTTGCCTTATCAAGCACAATATTACCATCTAACAACCATTCAGAAAAGCCTAACAGCCCCCCTAGCCACATTTTAGCATCAGCCTAGCAACATCAATTGTGGCAGTAAGTGTTACATTTTCTTCCAGTCCCACCCACCCACTTTTATCCATGTTTGTCCCTTCATGGATAAAAGACAAGCTGAAATTAACAAAAATATAGCGTTTGTGAATGAATGGAGCTGTCAGCCGTATTTAAGAGGAAACCTCCTAAGCGTGAACATCATCTCACTGATTTATCACAACTTTAACAGGATTTAGTTTACTAGACATTCTGCTAAAAACTTGATTAAAGAGAGACTCTTATAACCTTTCTCAAGTCGGCTCCTGCAAAAGCCGCTCGGTGGCAGAGCGCAGCGATCTTGGCTTTCCTGAGACTCAAGCACCCACCGGCCAGCTGTTCACATGCCTGCCAAGAATTCTGTTCTTCTCAACATCTGTCTGGTGAATTAAGTAGCACCATGATAGCTGAAGACAATGTTTGTTATCTGTGTTATCCAAGGACGAGCAGCTGGCCGTGGTAAAGCACCATATCTTAAAGTGTAGATATAATCATTGGTGTTGGGCTGTTGACAAAGTCTATCAGCAACTTTGGTCAATCTCCACCAGCTGTCGTTGTAATATAATGCTAATGAAAAGTGTCAGTACTATTGTTCGTGGAGAATTAAATTCTGTGAGCGTGTGCATGCTGCATACAGACCATGCTCCATAGAAAAACTGAAAAGGTACTGGCAAAGTTTACGGACGTTTCCTTTAACCCTAAAACACAACGCAATGCCTAATTCAAACTGTGCTAAGAACATTTGGGTCAGATAAACTCTAAAATCAAAAGAAAAAACAAAGACATTCAATTTCACTTTAGAAAACTCCACCAATTTTTAAGATTATTTCCAACATTGTGGCATAATTTTTTATAATTACAGCCTTTTTTCTCCAATTATCAAAATATTTAAAGGACAAAGCAATTGCTTGTCACATTGTCACACACACACACACACACACACACACACACTCACGCTCACTAGTTAACTACCTTAACATTTATAAACATTAGCTTCCTGAATATATGCATTTTAAATTGTAGGTAATTTATACTTTTTATGCAAATTAAAAATGAGAATTACAAACTAAAAACAACATTTAAAAACAATTCTGATAAGCATTATGGCCATTTGGGGAAATTATTTTATATTCACTAGCAATTCTTGTCTTTATCATCCTTTAATTGTCAGGGTCTACAGACTTCAAAATTGGCCATGTAAAATTAAAACCTGTAATGGTAATTAAATAGGATTGGTATGATCCTACATTATTTTGACATTGCACTGACATCTGTTTTAATCACTCTCGACCATTTTTTTTTTCTCATTTGTGACTTGTGGTATTTCAAAGACATACTGACTGGTAATATTATGTTGTAACATGGAAACATAGAAACGCTCATGAGGATAAACACCAGTGTTGTTTTTGCAAGCATTTGGAGCTCATTTTCACATACCTGTAAAATTAATGAAAATTAATGACGTTGTTTATCACTGTCTCGCCTGTCAACCATCTTCCTTTTTTCACACCACAGGTGCATCTCAGCATAGAGGAAAAAAAAATGTCACGCTCCAGATGTAGTGAAAAATACACTACGCCACCAGAGCAGGACAACCTTTCTGCAAGAAGATAATAAAACTGAAAACAGTCTATAACCCAATAACTCATGAAAAATGAAGTCCAATTTAATAAGGAAAGGGGAACTGAACTTTTGCTTTTATTCAGTCGGCTTTGGTCCTGGAACATTCTCGTAAAAAATGAATAAATGTATAGTTAGTATCTGATGGGCAGGGGCATTACAAATCCGGCATGTTCATTAAAGCAAAACATTTAGCTCTTTAATGACTCGTTGAGTATGACAATTAAGCTGTGAAGAAAAATGAGATGGATATTCATGTTTGATTTGCAAAGCATTTTATAAATGCTCGAAATCAAGAGCAGTGAGGACAAATATATTCCGCTGTGATAAACTGTCTCTGGTTTAGAGCTCCAAGTCACATAGACAAAAGAGTAGAGCAGCTGACAGGCCAAAGATGATGGACTCTGACCACAATCTCGCCTTCTTACCTTGTCAGAACGGAACTGATGACAAGGTCATTACCCATGCCATGCCACATCTAGCTCACTCTGACATTGAAGAGCCTTCCTACCTGATTTTTTGCAATTTGGCTCCAGTTTCTCAACATTTGGTGACCGAGACACGGTCGAACCCATAAGCTCAGGCATTCTGGGAAAGATTTTCTTGGAGATGGGTGTCTGATTATGTTAAAGAATTTGATGGAAAATGCTGATCTAAGAATCTATCTGTTCTATATAGTCAAAAGTAAGTGGCGTGTTTAATGTATTTCAAAACCAGTTTTCCAGATGTTGGAACATGGATGCAGAATGTCATTGCATGGTACAGCATTAAAATTGCATTCACTTGAATTAGGGGCCTACGCAAATTTGTTAAATAGAAGAGACTCAAGACTCTTGAAAATGTTCCATTATATATTTGACATCTTTGAAAAGCATTATTAAATATTTTAGTACCACAAACATAAGAATGCAAGTTAGTCAAGATGCATAAATTACTGTTAATGCAAAAAAAAAAAAAAAAAAAATTAAATA
>NW_015664702.1:1252703-1260847 GCF_001515625.1 Sinocyclocheilus rhinocerous
TACAGTTAGTGTATATATATATATATATATATATATATATATATATTAAATACACTCATATTAAAGATACATTATACATTTACTGACAACAAATCTTAATATCTTATGCAGTGCTGCTTCTTGTCAGTTCATTTTGCTTGAATAACTTTTAGATTTTTTATCTAAAAAAACAACAACAGACAAATAAATAAATAAATAATACTAGTATCTGTAATAGGATTCTGTAGTGCTATGCAAGTCTGTAAAATAGTTCACACATCTATCTGCCTGCTGTCCAACTAACAAAACTAGCAAAGGCACATTACAAATCCTAAACTAAAAAAAAAGCTAATTAACAGTATTCATATACTTAATAATACTACATATGACTAATAACTAAAGTAACTTCTTGATGCTAAAATAACACCGCCCTCCATCCATCTTTACAGTATGGAGTTAAGTGTCTTTTGAATAAGAAAAAAAAAGTCAATTTGTAGTCAAACTATATGAGGTACCCGTTAAAGGTTAACCGTATTCATTACTGCATGAACTGACTTTGTAAACAACATTTTCAGTGACACTCACAATAGACATGTCTGTCTGTTTATGTTGTAAATAACTGTAAAACGAGATTTCAAATATTATAAGTTAAATTGTTTCTATTTTAAGTTTTCTGCTGTTATCTCCCGCTTGATGGGTTCTTGGGGCTTCCGAGACCTCTGAGACAACCCCATATACATCTTCCCCTGTTAGCTAGAGTCCCCCTGCAGAGTCGAGGCAAACCCCTCCAGGGTCTTGCAGGCATAGTTTAACGATCTAGGTCAGCGCCGAGGCTCTTGAGACCCCGCTGAGTCGAAAACCCCGGCCTAGCCCTCACATGAATCAGCCGAGCCAAGCCTTTTCTTGCCAAAACCAATCCGTTTGGGTATCTGTCTCCTCGCTGTCTCTCGTTTGCGTCCCGGCAGGATTCAGACCTCCTTCTTTTGACCAAGTTACTAATAATACTTAGTTTCAAAACCGCTGTGACATATAGCGACGTTCTTTTCTCTAAAACGAGCAGATTTAGTGTGGCCGTCTGTCTCTCGCGTATGTCAGGTCTCCTGCTGATTAATCGCTGGCCCAGCGAGACTCAGGTTAGCCAACACGTCCATTATTTGGTAAGTGCAGTTGTTGTACCTCTCTGCTGGTTCAATTCCTCACATGGTGACATAAATGCTGTTTTCCAAAACCTGACTAAACAGCATTATGAGGAATCAAGGTCAAGTCCTGACGCAAAATCTTAATTGTTGCAGATAACATATTGGATACTTTTGATCAAATCATTGCTGCATGAGAAAAATCTAGAATGGACTGCAACAAACACTGAATGAATGCATGAATGAATGAATGAATGAATTAATTCAAGATTCATTTAATTCAAGTCATTATCCATCATAATCCAAAAAAAAAAAGTATTTGTAAAATATTATTTTCAAATATTGATTTTCCCAAAACACATACATTGTCATTTAAAAGTTTGTGGTCAGTAAAATAGAATGAATGAACATGAATGAATGAAAATGAAAAAAAAAAAAGAGAAGAAATTGTAAAAACATTTAAATTAAGTAACTTTTTTCCATCAAAGTGCATGCATTATAATCCTGAATACACTAACTTTTATGCCCCTGTTCGACTGGTGTCTTTGTCCAGCTCTTTGAAAAATGTACAAGAGTTATGTGAAAAACCTACATGAGTGTCAATCAATACTCATTCATAAGCTCGTCTAAACCACACTGTGAATGTCTTTAAGAGCTTTTTTTTTTATTCCATTTACTGAAGATGTTTTGCTTATTGACAAAGCCAAAGATGCAAGAATATTGGTAACTGCTGAAGAGTGGATTCGTAGCCCCAAACCTCTATTCAGAGTTGGTTGTTATAGTTTTACTTTTAATGTTTTCTTCAAAACTCTCTGGAACATTTTGACCCCACCGCCCAAAACTGGCCCAAAAAATTGATCCACAACCTTGAAATGCCAGTACAGAGCCAAGTCCTGCTAGCTGAATTGGATGTTCAGTGTTCAACCTGAAGTGCTTGATTTGTTTCCCAGACAAGTGCAGAGGGGCTCTTCATTGCATCGAACTGACTTAAGTAGGTTGCTTTGTTTGTTATTCTATCCCTCCAATTTTTTTTAGTCTTTGAGCATCTGCACACCAGAAGTTTAATGTGCATCGATCTCAAAAAGTGAGTGTACGTCACAGGAAAAACAGAGAGGAAAAACGAGGTCTTTGAACATGACATTCTGTCATGTAGCCAAAAGTCATGAAAAATGTATCTTTGCTGCAATGCATTAGCACACAATGAACTTCATTGACCAATGATAATTTCAAACAGTTTTACTTATGATTGTGCACAACAGGATTTTCAGCAAAGTTTTGATCAAGTTGATCATTTAGAGGCCTTAGAAATTAGTGTATCAAATATTAAATAATGGCTTTATAGGGTTAAGCTGGTCAGTAAAAACTTCTCTGGACATGGATAGTACTGTATCAACCCTGAATCAATGTTCTAGTAGATGATGGAAGAGACAGCAAGTAACGACCTGTGAGTCCAAGTTTTCTGCAACCTTTGATTTCTGAAACGTCACCTTTATCAATACTGCGCCATAAAGAAAATATATTTTTCTACCAGCATAAACAGTTGTGTATATGCATTGACGTCTTCTTTAAAAGCACTTTCTTTTTGGGTTTTGACTTTGACCTACATGTCATTTCTTATTCTAAACCACTGGCTGGGTTTTATTTCCAGGAAGGCGTTCATGGCTCAATTTCTAAGAAAGCTCAGCTGGTAGAGCATAGCGCTGATAATGACAAGGTCATGGGTTTAAATTCCAGTAAACACACATACTGCTAAATTGTATACCTTGAATGCAGTGCAGGTTACCTGTCAACGTCTGACAAATGAAAGAAAACGTAAATTTGTGTCACTTTCCTGTCCATCTTTTCCAAGTAAAGAGTGCTACTGGCTGACAGTTAACTGGTGATCCCATTGGAAAGTTGTGCTTTTATGCCTATTTTATGCCATAGTGCTTTTATGCCTCTGCCACCCTGCAACTGATGGGTCGACAAAAACGAGTGGCAGATGCATTCAATAAAACAGATCCACATGTTTTTTAATAAATCCTACATCAGTGGTTCTCAATTGGTTTTCAGGACTGAGATTTTACATTGGACATCAAGTGTCATCAATCCAGCCCAGTACCAGAATGGATAGATAAAAATGAAATGAAATTAAAATAAATAAATAAGCAATTTTTTTTTGCATATATAAAGTCTTTAGGCCCAACTATATGCAGTTGTTATATTGTATATATATATATATATATATATATATTACTCACATAATTACTATACACATATTTCTAAACATCTCTTGCATTTTGATGATTTGTCTGGGAAGTCAAGTCAATTCCCTGCAAGAAATTGAAGTCAGCACAAATGTAACCCTTTTTTTTAAAGTAGTCTAGATCATATTTTCTAAGATGTTGCATTGTTTTGTTCATGGTGAATCGATGATGATGAAATGTTTGACTAACTTCTACCAATTGACAGATATATTTGGACTAAATACTGTAGAGAAAAACAAAAAATACAGCAAGTTTTTTCTCCTTCCTTTTAAAAGTTGATAAGCTTATCATTTCTAACTAAACACAATTATAAGTTTAGCTTAACTTTGTTATTTGCATTAGTTTTTGTATTTACTTGCTGTCCATGATCCTATTGGGACCAGACCTGCGATCCGAGCCAGATGAGAAACACTTTTCCAGATGATATTCAGATGACTACTTGTATGATTGCAATCCTTCATAGACACCTGGTTAGACATCTGCTTATCTCTTCGCACTACCCAGGGACGTTTCATGCAGTCAACAGCTGGGAGAAGCAGTCAGTTCCAAAGCCACCAGAGAAGAATACTTGTCCTGTTCTCCCAACAAATCACCACCCAGGAGAAGAAACTCGAACATAGTAATAACTCTCTCTGGGGTAAATACACACAAAGCCTGAATGCAAAATGCGAAGCCTGTGAATTCAAAATGAGACTGCACGCCGAACTCGATTTGTCAGTCTCCCAGCGGCCATTGGGAATAAAGAGAGCAGGATACAGTTTAGTCAGTGTGCCATTGATTAACATTCATCAGGATAAAGCCAGCTGTCTCACACTCATCACCTGTCGTGGTGAATATGCTCACTGCACAAGCGAACACAATTAAGGTTAATCACAGAGGAACTTTCTGCCAATGAGGTCAATGTACATGCAAGAACTTCAACATGCAGGTCAGTGTGTCTTGATACAGGACAGAAAGAGACCCCTGGGTCATTAACAGGTATTGGTTTCTGGCATTATTTACTCGCCCTCATGTCGTTTCAGATCTGTTTGCTGTTACCTTTGAAGAAGAGACTCTTTAACTGCTTAAAAAAAAAAGAAGCGGTTATAGTGGTATGTCTGTCCACCGTGAAGAAAAAAAAAAAGAAGTAATTTTTAGAGTTCCAGTGAAGTGGAAGATTATCAGTGGGTTGGGCAAAATGGCAGACTAACGAAAGAATCATCCATCCATCCATCCACTGTATCTATTGATCAATCAATTAATCTACTGTATCCACCCATCCATCAATCCACCTACTGTATCCAACAATTTATCTACTGTATCTATCTATCAATCCATCTACTGTACCCATCCATCTATCTACTGTATCCATTGATCCATCGACCCATCTACTGTATCCATCCATCGATCCATCAACTGTATTTATCTATCTGTCAATCCATTTTTATGGTACCTTTTGTGCTTTTTTTTAGCTTGCCAGACTTGGTCACTGAACTGCAATTCTTCAAAATTCCTCATTCAAAATAATAGCAAACCATTTGAAATATTAACAGGGTGCGTAAATTATGGCAGGATTTTGCCCCACCACCACAAGGACAACTAGTTTTCTCCATTTAATATTTATATTTTATTTTATTTGAAATTATGTACCTCTCCAAGGCCTGACACCACACCCACTGCACCAGCACTCAAATTCACAGGGCCCAGGACAAAATTTATGGATGGTCCTGCCTCCCCAGGGCCCAACAATAGGCTGTACTATTGAGGACCTTGGTGGACCATTCCTTCCTCTGCCTGCCTCATAAACAAACATGCAAGTGGCCAGGGATATGTAAAACTGTGTGAATCGAATTCTGAAGAAATCTACAGAGCTTTATGTGCAGGAGTTTTTTTTTTTTTTTTTTCTCGCTACAATGCATTTATATAATGTTCAGGTAGTTTGAAATCAATTTCAGAGTTAAATAAGTTCTAACAGATTAAACATTTACTCTCACATTAATAGTCAATTCATAATGCAAACCTCAACACAGACTCATTTGCAGATGGGTATTTAGAAGTAACTAGCATTACATTGTGCTTTATGTACTGTGGAAGCACAGCAAAGGAATAAATACAGTCCTAAATTCACTTATGATGATTCAGCTGACATTCAGTGATACATTAGGTACAACATAAGATAATTATTTTGCACTTGTAGTGCATGAAGGGATGACTCGATCTTTTTTCTCACTTAGTTTGCTTTCTCAGCAAACCACGTCATGTTATTATACATGCATTCGTGCAGGATAAAACTTTAACGCAATGTTCTCACAGGGCCCCAGCTCTTAGATACATGCTGTGTGAAGACCCAAACATGAAAGAACTAGAAAGAGATCTATAAATGCCTCACGTCATTATGAATTTAGCTGTTTACGTGGCTGATATTCCATGAGAAATCATTTGCAGACGTCAGTGCAACAGTTATTATTGCGCCTTTCTAGATTGTATCTCAAAAGTGGGTCAATATATGCTAAGATATCCAAGGTTTATTTAAAGAACAAACAGTTTTGATGCTGTCAAGGGAAACCCCGAGGCTATGGGAAATGCAGAGGCCATACCTTGACAAGTTTGCTTGAAGCGAACTAGATGTTCCAGGAAACATTTTCACTTAAACACTGCTTATTTCAGGGCCATTCATTTTTCCGGACAAATAAGTGCAATGCAATGCAAATAAAAAATAAAAATAAAATGTCCCCCTAAATTACTGTAATTTCTCTGAATGTCAAGTACACAATGACACTTTCAAAATTATACCTTATTCTATGCTTATAATTTCATAGGCATGGCAGTACATTTGAATTTGGGGGGGAAATGTCATTTCAAGTACTAATTTCGGATGAGAGCAAAATTCTCTCAAAAGTACATCTGTGAAACAAAAAATTGCCTAACCTTGTATAACTTAACAAAAATGTAAACTTTTCAATGGCAAAGTTGACTTTGATCGATGGATGATTTCAGGGTAGTTCTTTTCAGAAATGATTTTGATGAAGTTAAGATGAAATCACATTGGCTTGCAGTTCTACAGAAGCAAATATCATCACTTAACATCCTCAGAACTCACAGAAGGTCTGTCTAGAAGGGTTTATATGCTATCACTAAAATCAGTTTTTCTCCCTATGGAGAAAATGAATGGGATTTATACTCCCAGAACCCGACTGTTTCCCTCTACTAGCTTTGAATTTCAATTCCCCCACCCCCACCCCACACCCCCCAGACATTTTCTTCCACCTTATGTGCTTCCCCTATTTAATGAGTCATGATGTAAACAATGAAAAATGTTTGAAAATGAAAATGAAAGATGATATTAAAGAGGCGATGTGGGGCACAAGGGGTCAGTGTTCGGATATGATTCTGGTTCAATTACTTGAAACATACTGACTGATAAAAGAGCAATAATACGCCTATTGTTTCCCTTTCTTCCTTCAAGGCTGTGAGATCCATTGAGAAGTGAAGCCAAGGCGTCTGGGGAGAGAGCCCAATGGACAGTTAAAAGTTTAATTAAAAGCCAAATGGATTGTCAACAAACAGACATTCAGCTTTCATTAGCTTTTGTCTGGCCCTCATCAAGCAGATGATTGAGGCAAGTCTTGGGCTAAAGAACGGGACGTAACTGCTCTTGCTGGCACGACTCCACTCAAAACAGCAGAGTCATTTTTACTAACGACTGTGACATAGAATTAGAAATCATTTAGAGTACGCATTAGGAAGGCACATAACAGCATGCTTTTAAAGTTAATGACCACACACACTCTGCATTTCACCTCTGCAAAGAGGTAAAAACTTTTTTGTGGAACTCTAGATACACGTTACGTTAAAATGTTGGTCCAGTGTAAATTATCTAGATTTTCTAAAGAAAGTGTAATTGCTGCTAGCCCATGCAAAACTGATAACATGCAACAGCACAAATATTTAACCTGATACTGTATTGAAAAATGGATGGATGGATGGATGGATGGATAGATGGATAGATATAGATAGATACAACTTGGCTTATGCATTATGGTTTATTATGCATTATGGTAGTAAGCATTTGAGTAAATATGTCTTATTGCAGTTCCCCAAAAGGTTTCATTTCATTGAAGCATTTTATCATCTTGTGTGAGATTCACCCAAACAATGAATGTCTTAGTAAATTAGCCACTTAGACCCCAGACATAGCTTACTCTATGCAAGTATGTGAACACTTTCAGACACTTCTACTATGCTTGTTGCATTGCAGAATGGGTCAGACTGCAATTTGTAACCCAAGTATGTTTTATGCATTTTCAGAGTTGCTGCAATAGCGAAGTACTTAGAGTTAAGGGTTTGAAAACTTCCCTAGTCCTATGTATGAGCCTTAGCAAACAGCACTAATCAAATCTGAGACCTAAAATGCCCCAGTTCTGTACATTTCAGATATACTGTAAATCCAGGAGTTAGTTTTTGGCTCTTTCATAAGTTCTTCTCTTTTGTATAAAAATAAAAGTGCACTAAACCTTCAAGTTGTCGTTGACTACCTTCATTCAACTTCGAGACACCTCTCCTGTTCAATCTCAGATTAGATTGCAGACATTGTTGTAAAACCAGACACCGTCTTAATGGAAGATTGTGGTCACAAATGGCCAGTTCTTCCCCAATAACCTAAGGTGCACTTTCATTACGTGAGGATTACTCATTTATAGAGGAGCGTGTATTTCAGAGGTCCCAGACTTTTGCTTTGTATGTGTGTTCCCACAGCATGTCCCAATTGAATCTCAGGCTATCAGTAAGATGCTGATATATATAT
>NW_015664702.1:1260863-1265606 GCF_001515625.1 Sinocyclocheilus rhinocerous
AGCCTTGTGTCTCCTTGTGAAGCTGATTATACCACCATTGTGCTCTGTCTCAGTACAAGGTCGGTCACATTATATGAAATGTCCTTTAGAAAAATCCTTTGCAAAGATGATTGTAATATGTCATAAAAATCGCAAAGATTCTTTGCAAAAATGATGGTAATGTATAAAAATAAAGTAAAATATAAAATAAAAAAATTAAATTACATAAAAAATGAATAATATAATATGCCATAAAATACAATACAACTTGCTAAATTGTGCTCAGATTGCTCAAAGATCCCAATACGAATTTATAAGATGCACAAATTATGATTTTTACATGTTATTCTGTTCATATCCCATTGTCAAAATACAAGTGTAAGTGCCAGATTTTGTGAATTACCATCGGATTGTGGTTGAAGCTGGCCATTACGGTTAGACAAAACACAATATTGAGCTTTCTGGCACCAAGCACCAATGCTGGAAGCATGAAAAAAGACAAGGCCACACAGAACCTGTGAAGTATGGGGGTGGATGTGAGATGCTGTGGGGGTGTTTTTCTTCTAAAGGTCCTTGGACACATGGCATCTCCATGACATAGAAGGAGATTTTATTTTAAAAAGCTGTCATCTTCTGAGAAGGCTAAGACTGTGTCATGCTTGGACCTTCCAGCAGTAAAAATAATCCAGAGCACATGCACTTCCAAAACCATCAGTCCCGACCCCCACTGCAAACCTTTGGGGTGATTTGAGTTAGGAACAAAGGTTTTGAAGAATCTAGAGGGATTTGGGAATGGTTTCAAATCCATTTGTTCTATGGAGTCATGTGAGATCACTCTGTTATATTATTTTACCAAAAGTCCCTCTCCATTTCCTTTTTCGTTTCTTTTTTTCTTTTGATTTATTTATCCCAAATTGCCAAATTTTAATGACACTCCGTGAATAAATGTAAATTCCATTTTTATGACTGGATGCAGCGATTGCATCCATGTTATCAGCATCATGGAAATCATATGGCCCAACAGAGGCTTGCTGCACAAAGTATATTTGGGTCAAAGACGTTAAGATGTCCACATCAAAAGAAATTTACAAAAGTGATTTTATGTCCATAGAAAGCACATTAAATGTAAGTAAAGTGTCTACTTTTAAGGTTTCAAATAAGTTTTTGGAGGATGAAATGTAAAAATTTGGTTGAAATAATATTACATTGTCATTCAGTGTAGCACAATATTTATGTAAAAATTCAAACAACATGCTTATTCTGACGTGTACATATTAAAATACATAACATAATAAGGGAGCATATTAAATTTGATGTGTTTTAAATGAGTAAAAAATTCTTACTGACAAATGGGCAAAACTTAGGATAGTGGCAAATAATAAAAAAAAAATATGTAAAATTACAACTATTAAGTATTTGGGGTGAAAGTAATTAGTCTTTTAATATGTCATACATTGATTTTTGTTGTAAATATGCCTGACAAGATTGTTACACTGAATGACATTTTAGTGGGTCTCTTTTGTAAATCAGGGAAAAAATGTATGATATTAATTTTTTGCTCAGTAAAACAAAAACAAAATTGCAATTAAATTATTTTTATTTTGGGGGGAAACAACAATTTAAAGCAGTATTACACTTATTGTTTTTATGCTTTAACCCTTTTTCGTCTTTGACCCATTTATAATTTTCACAAATTTTCACCAGCGATAGCCAAAAAATCTGGAGGGCTTGTGAAGATTGGACATTGAAGTAAAATTATGTTGACAAACCTCATCGGATTTTGCACATAAACACATGCATTTAACTTTTAGCAAGGTCACGACAAAAATCTTTGAGAGATGCTTATGGGTAGATTCCCAAGCATAACCATGAGGCGCATTAACACATGACAGTACATTTTCAACCCTTCACCTCTAATCAATCGGAAAATGCCTCACCCGACCCCTAATGACACCGAGGACAGCGGGGACAGTCTTTGGTAGCCCGTATGGCATTAAATCAAGCGTAGACGGCATTGGGCTGGACTACGGCCTTGTAAAAAGCTCAACGACCGCTCTTGAACCTGCAGACGGCAGACACCGTTTGTGGCGGTCTGGCCTGGGGAAACAGGTGGTCCTAATGCATAAATCTTTGGCCAGTCATGTATCCACGGCTAAGCAATCAATCACACAGGATATGGTGTCCCGATGCTATCAGCGAAAAAATGAAGAGAGCACAGTGTTTTTTTGCTTGTTTGTTTGTTTGTTTTTTATCACCAACAGCAGTCATTCTCAACACACATTCTCAACAATTTTACAGTAAAATAAACATCATACGATAATGATGCATTTAAACATTTGTAATTGGGGGAAAATTTATTTATTTATTTATTTATTGATTGATTGATTTATTCAATACATGATACTGAATTTACATTTGTGCAACAATGCAAAATGCAATGCATGAATACTATAACTTGGTTAGCTGCTAGTGTATTATGCACACCAAATCAGTTTGGCAAATATTCAGAGGGAAGAAGAAAAAAATAAAAGAGGATCCCTCTGCCTTTTTACATATTTCAGCCCATAAGCCCTGGCAGGTCACGATAAATGACTATTTTGATGCTCAAGGGAGTCTTTTAAGTTAAAAAAATGAAATTCAAACAGCTTCTTTTAATGGCCTCGAGACTATGAGATATTGTATATTGGATCAGACATGGTGAGCATACATATGAAGCTCAGAGACGGTGAATCAAAGGGCTCGTGTGGTTCATTTGAGAGTGTATTGTAAAAATACTTTTAAGCATTACTAATGCCTTAAATAAGGCTATATACTGTGATTCAGCAAAATGAACACTTCAGCAATATCATCTAACATGATCCATTTTTAATGTGTCAAAAGACAGGAAAGCAAAACACATCATGTGAAACTCTAGACTAACCTAGAATGCATCCGGATCAAATTTCACCCCAAAATCAAAGACGGGAATACAAAATGATCATAGAATAATGGAAAGATTGAATGAATTTCATATAATCATGCATATTAAAATATATTATTCCCTAATTTTCATTACTGCAATGCAGGGCTATATGCAAGGTACACACACAAATTAAATTTTCATTCCTCTAATGTATACATAAAATGCATACAAATGCACAAGAAAACTAATAAAAATCCACAATAAGATGAATGAATAAATGCTTAAATAATGTGAATTCATACTGTACAAAAGCATTAATAAATTATTAAATTAATGAATAAATACACAAACAAATGTATGAATGGTGCACAATAAAATTAATAAAATAATAAAACATAATTCAAATGCAAAAATGAATTAATAAATGTATAAACACAAATGAATGAGCAAATGAACAAATTTACGAATGCATAAATAGTGGTGAAATGTGACCTGGACATGTTTTCTCTTTTAATAGTCTGCAGCAAATTTCACTGAGCAAGTCGTAAAGTATAATTATTCTGTAGCTACCTGAATAACACCACACCTGGTCTGGTTTAATGGCGCAGACCAGGAGACAAGCTTAACAGTACATCTTTGCACTTTAGTCGGTACACATGGTATCTAAATGGTACATATTAGCACTTTACAGTCGACAGTCGTTGCCTAATGGTTAGAGAGACAGGCACGTAACCCAAAGGTCACAGGTTCGAGTCTCAGTACCGGCAGGAATTGTAGGTGGAGGGAGTGAATGTACAGCGCTCTTTTCCACCTTCAATGCCCACAACTGAGGTGTCCACTGCTCTGGGCGTTTGTTCACTACTCACTGCTGTGTGTGCCCACTTGTATGGGCTAAATACAGAGCACAAATTCCGAGTATGGGACGCCATACTCAGCCACATGTCACATCACTTCACTTGACTTTAAAAGTACATATTAGCACCTTCTGAAAGGGTACCGCACCAGCGACAGTTGTGTACCTTTATTTATTTATTTTTTTCTGAGACTGCCAGTGCAACATAAGAACACGCTTTATGCATGCACAACAGGAGTGTGCTTGTAATGCATCGGCCAGGCATTCGTTTGCACTTGAGTGCTTGCGTAGAGTACGTTTCAGTCCTTACAGTGCTTGTATAATTCAGATAAAACTACATTATAACAGACTCATACTATGTCACTTTGAGACAATGAGCCATTACTATGTAAGTCCAGTCATGCAAAAAACATAATAGCCAAAGTGACTTAACAGTCTGTGCTTTACCTTTGTAATTCAATTTGGGAAGCAGCTGATGGATGGACGAATAAAATGTTATTTTGTTTGCCAAGGCTTGAGGGAAAGAGCAAGAGAAGTGATTTACAGTGTACTTGGCTTTAGAGAGAGTTGCTTTCATACTCGTTCCTTTTCAAACACTACAAACGTTGTTATTATTTTAACTGTTGCCAGCGGAAAACAGGCGGCATTCATTCTAACCCGTTGCACTTACATATTGTCAATACGGAAAAGATCAAGCGGTAAGCGCTTTATAATACATTGGCGTGCAATATACATTCATGTGGCGGACACGTTATAATATAATTCTGCATTCGAGGCTACTGGATGTGCAAAACATCCTCCTCCACTTACTGTATATGAGAATGCATAGCTCTGGAGGGGGAAGAAAAAAAAATGTCCATTTCAATTCTGATGTTTTCCCAAGAGAAAAATTGCCAAAGCTGAATTGAAATCTGAATATGTTTGCAATATGACAGCCATCCAGGGCCCTGAAATGAATTGATGTGAAGAGAAACAAATTCTGGAGGAGAAAAAAAAAAAAAAGCATGAA
>NW_015664702.1:1265786-1266417 GCF_001515625.1 Sinocyclocheilus rhinocerous
ACACACACACACACACACACACACACACATCACACACACACATCACACATTATCTTTGAAAAGGGGGTCTTTCAGCAGAAAATACTGCAAACCTCCAGTTCAAAGTGAAACTCAGGCAGAGGCCAGTGAATTTAAAATGGTTCTTTGCCTTTCGTCCGTTAAAATAAGTTCTTAAAAGGAAAACATCTCATAAACACCAGCTTTATGAGAGAGATGAGTGACTGACTGCGGATGGATTTGTTTGAGATCAAATGTAGTGTACAACGTTGTGGTATTTCCATCTTTGATGGACGAATTCACTAAACAGCCACGGTACTTCAGTGCAAACCCCTATTTGTTATTTACAACTTTACAAAAGACTTAATGCACTTCACCGGTTGACCAAAATAAAAATTGTATCATTATTTACTCGCATCTTTTGGTGAAACAACCTTCACACAGCTACATACAACAGCAACATTTTATCTGGCATGTCAAACTCTAGGAACAAACACACCAAAAAGCACTATAAAAAGACATTCATAAGACTTGCATGCTATATAAAGTCAAATACGATAGCTTTGTGTGTTATCGCATGTGAAATGCTACATATATATATATATATATATATATATATATACATATATATATA
>NW_015664702.1:1266456-1272484 GCF_001515625.1 Sinocyclocheilus rhinocerous
CTATCTATCTATCTATCTATCTATATATATATATATATATATATATATATAATACACTTTAACATTGATAATAATATAAGAAATGTTTCTTGAGCAGCAAATGTAGCATTTTAGAATGATTTCTGAAGGATCATGTGACTCTGAAGATGGGTAACAATGCTGAAAATAATATATATTATAAATGCCATTTTAAAGCATATTAGCAGAATTATAAATAAAGTTATAAAGTAGTATAAAGTAATAATAATAATACTGCTGTTTTTATCATATTTGTTATCAAATAGTTGCAGTCCTAAGATTTCTTAAAAAAAAACGGAAAAAAAGATGATGTTTCAAACAATATGAGGCTGTGTAAATGCCAGAAATCACTATCACTAAAAATGTACCCTTGGGAAAACCAGAGAAATCCTCCAAAATGAGACTGACATTTTGATGGTGCAGAATAAAAGTGATGCTTCCTTGTGAGAGCATGTCAAGGAGCTGCCTCTTCCAGTCAATCCAAATAATTGGGCATTGCTTGTTTGGCTTCCGCAAATAACTACAGCATTATGAGAGACCACAATGCTGGCTAAATTGCCAGTGACCCAGGTCTAGCTAGAGAGAAGAAAAAAAAAAAAGATCACTGATGGGAGAAGATTAGATGAAGTCAGGCTTGTTCACTGTACAGCTAAAGCAGTGGAATACAGTAGCTCTCGTTTTGACATCCATAATGAACAAAATGGAACTAATGCATCTCGACAGTTGTGATGCTGGTGTGAATATTCCAAAACTTCCTGCTATGTTTGATGAAAACATTGAGAAGAACAGCCTGGAGTATCACGAGTCAATGCACATTTGCAGCATGTGTCAATCAACTGTATTTGTCATCATGCATGACACACAAGCATGTTTCAGCTCCAAATCTATTCTTTATATAACCTAACATTTAATTATATAGCCTAATTATAATGAAGCTGTTCAGTCATGATGGCCATGGGTTCCCTTGTGAATTTCATCGTTTTTAGTATAGCTTTTAGAATAGCATTTTGGGATTTAGAAGTAAAAAAGTTAATATTACTTGGATACCTTTTTCTACAAAATAATTTATACACAGTCATTAATTCTGAAGCCAGTGTAGTATAGTCATTATAAAACATACAGACAAACAAACAAATAAACAAACACTAAATAAATACATTTCCTGTCACTTTGTATTTAATAATAATAATAATAATTCATGGTTTAATGATACAGAGTTCAAAAGGCTTTGCAGAACAAGAACAACACTTCATATTTCCAGAAGCGTTACACGTTTTATGATAAATATCCATTACGTTTGCCATTCCAGTAAATTAGAAAAACATGAAAGCTTGATGTTAGCTACACTAACATCAAATCCACATTCAGTTCATGAGAAACTTGGTTATTTTTAGGTCATTTCATTCTGTATAAACATCTCTAGGTTACGTATGTAAACCTAGTTCCCCGAGTTAACGAGACACGGTGTTGAAACTCTTTGGGAACGCCTTCAGCGTGACCATGCTCTGAATCACATGTGTAGTCAGTTCAATGGATGGGCGAGACGTCACGGACGGGGTGATGTAGAGACCAGGGAGCTTAAAAGCACGTGAAGTGGATACAGCGGCAGCTTCTGGTGGAATGAAGGAAGCACTCGCAGGGATGCTGGAAGCATGGCAATGATACGCAGCATCTCGTTCCCTCGGGGAACTAGGGTTACGTACTTAACCTATAGACGTTCCCCTTCAGGAACTCGAGCTGCGTCAAAACGCTTTGGGAACGAGTATGCCCACGCTGCCAGATTTGCAAGTCCATGCCTAGTTTGGAAGAGCACAGCTAAGGCAAGAGAAAAAGGAGCCAGGAGTGGCGCAAAATGCAGGTATAGAATCTGACAAGTAAACGGAGTGGACATCCGCAGGGTCCTGAAGGCCAACTTCTGGAGGAGTGAGCCTTGACCCCCAAGGGAGAGGGGAGATTAGAGGACTCAAGGCTATGGATAGCATCCCGATCCACCACTTAGCATAAGCTTCTCCTGGCCGGAGGCCTCAGCGCACCATGGAGGAAACATGTAACTAGTGGGTCTCTTCCGAAAGACCGACCACTGAGAGGGGCATGGTAAGCAGCTAGGGCCGCCACGGAAACCTTCAAGGTGGAGTGGGATAACCCTGCGGAGAACCATACCTGCAAGAACTCCAGCACTGAACCAACTGGGCAGTTAACTGGGTCGAGCTGGCGGTTGCCGCATCAAGAAGTGAAGAGTACAGTTTCCTCGTGGAGGGAGCTCTGGACTGGAGTATGGTCTCAGCAACCAAGGATCTGGTGCGCCAGCTTGTAAAGGGAGCGTGAACACAGACCTCCCTGGTGGTTGATGTAAGAAACCACCGCTGAGTTGTCGGTGCGCCTAACACACGGTGGCCTCTAAGGTCTGGGAGGAAGTGTTGCAATGCTAGAGACACGACCAGTATCTCCAGGCAGTAGATGTGCCACGTGAGATGGTGGCCGCTCCACTGACCGCGGGCTGGGTGGCCACTCATGACCACACCCAATCGGTGAGGGAGGCATCCCTTGCTAGCATACGCGACGACAAGGAGTCCCCAACTCTGGGCCCTGAGACAAGAACCAAGGCTTTCTCCACATGTCTAAGGCACGAAAGCATCGCCGTGTGACCTTGATCATGCGGAGTGGGTTGCCCCTCGTGTAAAACCCCTTGGTCTTGAGCCACCATTGTAGAGGTCTCATGAACAGCAGGCCAAAAGGTAACCCGTTGGACGCAGCTGCCATCAGACCCAGTAGTTTCTGAAACTGCTTGACAGTGAGTGACCGGCCTTCTCTCACTCTCGCGACTGCTATGAGGATCGACTCAATCCGAGCAGGAGACAAACGTGCCTGCATCGCGGTCGAATCCCACACCACGCCCACATAAGTGGTTCTCTGTAGTGGAGAAAGCACACTTTTCTTGACATTCAGTCTTAACCCTCTGGGGTCCGAGGGTGTTTTGGGGCCTGGAAAAGTTTTGACATGCCCTGACATTTGTGCTTTTTTCAGTTGCTTACAAACATTTGAATGTCTAAAGTTTAATAACACTGTAATCAGCACAAACTGGGCTACAATAATATGTGAGCAGCATGTATGTACGTGATTGTGTTTTTGAGAAAACAACGTTTATGCGTGCTTAGTGAAAAACTACAATTTTAAAGTCACTGAAATAAGGCCATAAAACACATACAGAACATTTGATCACAAGACTTTTGAGAACTGATCTTGAAGTCTAGAGTTTTTGCTTCAAAATTATGTGAAAATCATCTTACTCATTCACAGAAAACAATATATTGATTAAAATTTTCTAAGACACATTTTGTGTAGAAAAGGTATATGCGAGGAGGCGTGAATGATCATGCATAATGCTGTGATTCACACCTGAGAAGACAAAGGCCCGCATAAGGAGCTGCATAATGAGCCTTTCAGTCAGGTGTGTGACTGAGAGGAAATTGCTACAAGAAAGAATGTGAGGAAAAAATAAATTTATATATTTTTTGTTTGTAGTTTATTTACTGTAATATCAAAAGCACGATCGGCGCATAGGCGTGGTCACATTAGCGATAATGAAGGTGACGGCCAAGACTTGACATCCTTCAAATCTGCAAAAAGTTCCGCTGGCGGAACTGTCGACCACAGGAGGTTAACCCCAGCTCTTTCATATGGGTGAGAACGACATCTCGATGCCGAATCACCGTCTGCTCTGATTGAGCCAATATCAACCAATCGTCGATATAATTCAGTATGCGGATGCCCTGGAGTCGCAGTGGAGCCAGAGCAGCATACTTGGTGTAAGTGCGGGGTGAGAGTGCAGTAAATGGCCTCGAAAGGAAGAACCCGGTATTGGTAAGCTTCGCCCTCAAAGCGAACCTCAGGAACTTCTCGTGTTGAGGAAGGATGGTAAGCATGCGTCTTTCAGATCCATCGTGAGAACCAGTCCTCTGACCTGATTTGAGACACGACCTGATCTAAAATAGGATGCAATCACCCCTGCGGGGAATCGAGCCTGCAGGAACTCCAGCACTGGACCGACCGGGCAGTGAACTGGGTCGAGCTGGCGATCTCCGACACACAAAGAGCGCTTCTCTGAATGACAGAAGCTGCCGCTGTATCCACTGCATGTGCTTTTAAGCTCCCTGGTCTCTACGTCACCCTGCCAGTGACGTCTCGCCCATCCATTGGACTGATTACACATGTGATTCAGAGCGTGGTCACACTGAAGGCGTTCCCAAAGCGTTTAGACGCAGCTTGAGTTCCTGAAGGGGAACCAGGAGAGCCATTGTAGTGAGTAAATAAAGGAGCGTTCTGATGAGTGAGGACATCAGCAGTTATATCACACCTAAATATCTATCAATCACACACCGCTACCAATGTACACACTGAGACTCATAGAGCAGATGAATCCAATACACAGACTCAAACTTTGGAAAGAGCAATTTTGCATAATATTCAATTAATATCCTGTTTTTAAAACCTCCCATCTAAAATTAATTAATTCATTCATTCATTCATTCATTCATTCTGAAGCATTTAGATAGGAGCTGGATATTAAAATAAATAAATTGAATAACTGAAATAAATATTTATTTAACATATTAATTGTATTTATAAACAAACAAATAAAAAAATAATTCATTCATTCATTCATTCTGAAGCATTTAGGTAGGAGCTGAATATGAAAATAATTAAATTGAATAATTGAAATATTTATTTAACATATACTGTATCTATTGTACTTAAATGTAAATAAATTAATTAATTAATTAACTAATACATTAATACATTATTATTATTATTATTATTATTATTATTATTATGTGAAGGCACTGAAAAATAATTTATAAAAATGTTTGAGGCCCTATCTTTTTTTTTTTTTGGAAAAGAAAAGAAAAGAAAAGAAAAAAGAAAAAAGTTTGGGGTGACTCAGCAGTGTTTAATTGGGCCCAGAGCTAACCGATCCAGATGTATGATGCATTCATCTACTGAGAGCGTTCTCATTCAAACTTGATCATAAGTCGACGTTACTGCTGGAGCTCAGTGAGCTATTGCAAAAGTCAAACACGCTTTCCCCATAAACTCTGCTCCTTCACGTCAGTCTGAAAGTTGCAAGGCTCTAATCAAGGCTGTGACAGCTCGTGCATGTATTAAAGAGCTGATATCCGAACGCTTTGGTCTGCTTCAAAACATTCCCCGTAGCTGTTCTTTGGTATTTTCCCAGAAATGTTCCAGAGTGACCTTGTGGTCACTTTTCATCTTTTAGAGTATCAATAATTAGCTTGAGCAAGCTTGAGTCATCGTCAGCACTGCCATTATCTCTAATAAACTTCAACTAGAGCGGCAGTAACACTCACCATTGATAACCCTTGCCTCATAAGATGCCAAGGCATCTTCTCAGATGAACTCACAGAGTCAAATTAGTTACGACATGCACCTCATTTCATTCTGACTCTTGAGTTCAGCCATACTCTTAATTGAAAGCGGCTGTGATTAACATTGGTCTTATGCTGCCTCCAAGTCAGGCCGGGACGAGCATAATTACGTGATGTGCACACATGAACGTCACAGTATCAGAATAAGAAGTGGGAACTCTGAGTTGGGGGCGTGTCAATTCAAAAACAATGCCAGAAGCTGATCTGGGTCTGATTTAAAATAATTGTGAATTTTGACTTATTTTTGCATGCATTTTGTGTGTATTTTTGATGGCTGGTTTCAAATTGAGTGTTCTCAGGGTTCCTGCACCAGCCAAGTATATATATATATATATATATATATGTATTGTGGCTTTATTGTATACAGATACATTTATATAAATGGTAACACTTCGCAATAAGTTTCATTAGTTAACTAGTGTAGTTTACATGAACTAAGAATGAACAAGTCTTCTGCAGCATTTATTAATGTTAATTTCTGCATGTACTAATGCATTATTAAAATCAAAAGTTGTGTTTGTTAACATTAGTTAATGCACTGTGAACTAACATGAACTACAAATGAA
>NW_015664702.1:1272746-1283060 GCF_001515625.1 Sinocyclocheilus rhinocerous
TACTAATGCATTATTAAAATCAAAAGTTGTGTTTGTTAACATTAGTTAATGCACTGTGAACTAACATGAACTACAAATGAATGACTGTATTTTCATTAACTAACTTTAACAAAGATGAATATATACTGTAATAAATGTATTGTTCATTGTATGCTCATGTTAGTTAATACATTAGCTAACATTAATGAAATCGTATTGTATAGTGTTACCATATAGATGTATAGGCCTACAAATAACTTTTAACCTACATTTATTTGCATCGTTGCATGTGTCATTATATTTTTTTAACATTTCACCAAAATCAAGTTCAAGTACGAAGTTTTTGACCAGCGATTGTTTTTCCCTCGTCATTAACACCACATCACATTTACATTTTCATGAACTTGCAGGTTATACAGGTTTCTGCCGCTATGTGGGCGCTCAGTTTTTTTTTCTGTTATTTGGCCAAAGTATCATATTATAAAATATTCAGTGCTTCGCACAAGCTATTTGACTGTGACTTGACAACAGATGCTAAGACACTCTTCTTTGCTTCTCAAATACAAAAAAAAAAAAAAAAAAATTAGCCTTTATAAATATAGTGTTTCGAGTAAAGAAAACGCTGTACTTATTCAATCAACAGTTCTTTATTTACCTTCAGACTGCAAACAAGCTGAGATGCTCCAAACTGCGTGCCGCACTTCATTCACGAGAGGGGCGGGAAGAATAATGAGGTTTGACAGACAGTTTGAGGAGCCAATGGCGTTACGAGGTTTAGCGGCGGTGGCGTCACTTTTACTGGTCCAGGATCAGTGACCCTTAGAAGTTATATTTCCGATTTGAGCTTGAGCTCCAGAATGCTTTGGATAATGTAGCTTTTGTTGACGCTAAATGATCAAAAAAATTTATATTTTTTTATTATTATTTTTGTATGTTATTTAATAAAAATAATAACTGCCATTGTCTCTGCCAACACACACACACACACAACACCAGTTTGTCTAATGTACATGTTCTGCATATTCTACATATTCAGTTTTGTTTTTCCACTGCTAAACAGTGTCTCTGTCAGCAAGTGAAAGAGTGAGAGAAATAAATACAAAATGACCCAATGCTTCCATTATTTCCCCATCCAAAATCATTTCATCACATTGTAAGTACGTCCCAGGAGGACCTGAAGTCAGCATTATAGGGATTGCAAGTATGCTCAGTATTCGGTAGCTTAAATTGCTTTACATTTGCATTTACATGTTCATTTATTGTGTTGGCAGACTCTTTGCTTTATTTAAACGATTCACAAGAAAGTGTTTATAATTTATTGTGTGGGTTACTGCCAGCTGGCAGCTTGGGTACAAATTGTAAAATAAGACCAAAATATGTGGTACTAATAAAATTGTGATAATATTGAAGAATAAAGTAAGAATTAAGTTTTACCAGTAGAGTACAGTTTATTGTAATTTAATTAAATTATGTAATGGTACTACAAGTCAAAACTGAAACTAAATACAACTTATGAAACAGATGCTTATGGATTCTGATTGGATGAATCATGTTTGAAGGCGGAGCTGTGTTGCTTAGCAACTTTAAATAGCTTACAATTATGCTGACAAACTACAAAGTCAGAGTACCGAACGTCACCAAATAATTTGCAAAAATATATATTTTTTTTCAAGCATATTTTCCAAACACTAACACTGGTCAACAAACAGATCCCATGACAAACTCATTCCACTGGCTAAGACAATGATGAAATCAAACTATATATGACTTATACAGTAGTTAATGGGGCATAAAAAACTGTAATCAATATGGAAATATACTAAACATTGAATTCAGTACCAGAAAAAAATAAATAAATCTAATAACACTGTAAAACTGGTAAAAATAAATAAAAAAGTGGAACTAATATAATATAATATAATATAATAAATATAATTTATGATTTCAGGATGATTAAAAAAATCCTCTCAAAGACTGCATTTTTATTGAAAAATACAGTATATATGCGTGTGTGTGTGTGTGTGTATATATGTATATGTACAGTATATGTATGTGTGTGTGTGTGTATATATATATATATATATATAAACACTTATATATGTATGTACGACGGGGAAGTCGTGGCCTAATGGTTAGAGAGTCGGACTCGTAACCCAAGGTTGCGGGTTCGAGTCGTCACGTCACGTAAACACTTCCACAGCTTATGGGATTAATTACCTGTCAAATGAGCGCAGGTAGAGTCCTGACCCTTCAATATTTACAGGGCTTGAATAAAAATGTTTTATGAATGAGCTGCTCTGCTTCTGAACGTTTAATTGCTTAAGTAAAACATATTAAGCCAGTTATTCATTACTCCCTTCAGAAACCACACGTCTTCCTAGTGTCCTTATCATGTTTTTCCCAAACATGCTTTTTTTTTTTTTGATGATTCAAATGCCACAGGATTCATTGCAGTTCAACCCCGGGCGTTTAGTAATGCTCTTACGTCGTCCTCAAACAGAACCGATAACTCATCTCTCTGCGGCGTTCAAGGACAGATCGTTGTTGTGATTAATAGCAAACCGTAATGAATATTCATTAATTTGCGCTATCAGACGTCAGGGCATAGTGGCGTGGAACAGCCAAAATACACAATAAATGTTAGTTGTTAAGATGATTGAGGTGAGAAACAAGCCGCTGGTCCTGATTGATGTACATGTAGTTAGCGATTATGTAATATGCTAAGTGTACAAATACATTTTAGGAATTAGATTCTGGTTTTCTTCCAGTTAAAGCTGCACTTGCAAATTAAATGCAGAATTTAATAATTCAATTCAGAAAAAAATAAAAAATTATATATTCAAATTAGGGCTGCACGATAAATCGCATGCGATATTTAACGCGCATCTTATCAGTAAAGCCGGTTCTGTAATCAGCGGTAAATCTCCATCACGTGCTGTGTTTTCATCTATTCATTTTTTATTTTTTTTTATCATATCACCTTTCATGTCTGACATGCCTTTGTTGTCACTAATAAAATCTGCAAATTGTTGACTACACTAAGGCTACATTTATTTGATTAAAATTACAGTAATCATTTGGAAATATTATTGCAATTTAAAATAATTGTTTTTCAATGTGAATATATTTTAAAATTGAATTTATTCCTGTGATGTAAAGCTGAATTTTCAGCATCATTACTCCAGTCTCACATGATCCTTTTGAAATCATTCGAATATGCTGATTTTATGCAATCAAGAATCATAATTATCCCAGACTTTTGAATGGTAGTGTATAATAACTCCTTTTGTATTTGTGTCATGTTGGTCTATTTTGTAGACGATGCTTTAGAAACTCTACGTTGCCTTTCTGGTCAGAGTTTGCAGAAGCAACAGGCACCAGGAATTTCAAAAGACAAACTCTGAAAACAAAGCAGAAACTACACAGTTACGCTTGAGGAAAAATATGAACTGTGTCATTTAGTCAGTGGGACTCAGTGGCAACTTTGAAGCAGCTCGGGGCTGTTGGACAATAATCATCACTTAGAATTGATAATTTGCACCGCATGCAGTTGACATGCACCACAGGCAACCTAGAAATGAAAAGTCTGTCATTGTCTTACCTAAATCTGTCTCGATTCAAATCTGTATGAGGAAAGCCATTAACCAGAAGCTTGGAAAACTGCCTGTCAATATGTTGGCCCGCTGGGCTGTGTCTAGATATTGATATGTTGCTTGGCTTTCAGATTGCTTTCACTTGTTTCACCTAATGCCAGTTTGCTAATCTGCAATTGTAACACAGTCTCCTGCAAATAAACAACCTGGAATAGGACAAGACTAATGCTGATCTGCAGGGAAAGCGTGCAATTTGACTTTGCATGCAAAGACATTGCTATCCAATAACATGTTTTCATGATTCCTGAGACATGGAACAAAACACATCCTATAATGTTGCTTGCCATCTGTTTTTAAAATAACTTTAAACTTTATATTTAATCAGAGATGATCGCTAGAATGTTCAAATGTACAACAAATGCATCTTTTCATTTTCGATTTTACAAAATTATGACATTATTACTCACTACCCCTAAAAACACCTAAGACGGCTTCAGTCTCGAATGAATGAATGAATGAATGAAAACAGTGAGATCAAGTTTAAATACTTAAGGTTTAATATTTAAATAAAATATAAGACACAATTATGAGAAATGAAGTTTAAAATTTTTGAGATATAAATACTCAATTATAAGAAATAATATGCAATTGTAAATATAAAAAGTGATATATGTATATATATAATTATTAGATATTTTGAATGATAAACTTGCATTATTAAATTGTGACATAGAAAGTTGCAATTGCGACAAATCCAGTCTTTTTAATAAGCAATCCAAAACTGAACATTAACATGAATGAATGAATGAATGAATGAATGAATGCATGAATGAATGCATGAATGTCCTATTCCTGTTTTGCATGCATGAATGAATGAATGAATGAATGAATGTCCTATTCCTGTTTTTCTTGTACCTGCATGCACGAATGAATGAATGAATTAATGAATGAATCAATCAATCAATCAATTTTATGCTTAGCTAACCTGCAACAATATAAAATCAATATTAATGTATTAAAATGTATTGAAGGCTTGGAAACTCACTGTCCAAAAGTGAAATTAACTTCCTCTTATTGCTATTTTTTTTTCTTGTACCTGTCCATGTGGTCATTATTGCTGTGAGCAACTCATACAAACTTCAAAGTCGGTAAATGAAGTGTGTTGCTGATGGTTGTGTCACTCACAGATGCAGTTTCAGATGAAACGCATGAATCGGTGTGTAATTAAAAGAAAGATTCTGGCACTGCGAGCTACATCATAACACAACATATTACAGTTTATCTGCACTGCTGTAGCTAAAATTAGAAAATCATGAAAATATTATTCTGATATAATAAATGGACCATGAATGTTTTTAGCATATTTTACTTTTAATTTGTTTTCCTTCCCGCGGGTCGGATTGAACTGAACTCCTCCACTGTCCACATCTTTGAAATGCCTAGTGTGACGGCTTGTTTAAATGAAATAAAATAATTCATTTTAATAATTTAAGAAATAATGTAATATAACTGAAATAATGATTTGATGAGACATTATTTGAACATTAAGTTGTATGAATGCAAACAGATAAATATGCAATGTTTATGATCATATAAAGGTCAAAAGAACAGATTAACAAACACAGCCGTCTTACTTAGACTAAAAGCTAAATCAACATAACGCAGTTCTCATTTTTAAATTGATGTGATAAAAAATGTTCTATTAAATAAATGTACATTTATTTAAACAGTAGATGCACCCGCCTATATTCACAAAAATAAACAAAAACCCATAAACTATAAATATGCATATTTAAAGGTAGTATTACTTATTCAATGAAAAACAAAAACAAGCAAGCAAGCAAGTCCTTTTAAAGATAATCATTTGTGAAATCAGAGAATAAATGGAACCAAATTATGCTACACATAATTGCTAAAAAAGAAACAAAGGCTAAATAAATAAAGAAAGAAAGAAAGAAAGAAACTTGTGACCTCTTGCACTTAAGGCAAGACATATTCCTCTGAGGGGATTGAGGCCCTAAAAACTGAAAACCTTGGATCACCCCTGACTCACCTACAGAGTTCAACACTGTCACACAGGCTCTGGGGAGTTTTTTTTTTTTTCGTACATTTAGGTAATGTTGTGCTTACACATTTTCTATCACAACATGAAATGTCAACTACATCACCCAAATTGTCCAAAAATAGTTTGCGTTTTCAGATCATCATAACGAAGGGTGAGAACCAGAAGGGCGTAAGTGACATTTTTGGTGAAATTGATATAATATATACAGTGGTGTGAAAAAGTGTTGGCCCCCTTCCTGATTTCTTATTTTTTTGCATGTTTGTCACACTTTAATGTTTCAGATCATCAAACACATTTAAATATTAGTCAAAGATAACAAGTGAACACAACATGCAGTTTTTAAATGAAGGTTTTTATTATTAAGACAACTGAAATCGGTACACAAAGTCAGATCAAACTATGGTAACATTTTTGTTTTGGCTGTCCTGTAAAGTTGGTGAAATGTCACTTAAGCCTTTCTGGTTCTCGCCCCTCGATAAGAAGGTTTCATCAGTGGCTAAACAGCAGAAAAGCAAAATGACTGCTACAGTCAATATATATATATGTATATGATATGCAAAATAGATTTAGTGTCAAAACCATCAGTTGTCAACCCTGCCATGTAGACAGTGCTTAAATAAATGAAACCATTATGTTTTGTAAATTGATAATCAAAGTGAATGTTTGGTTTGTCAGTATTTCTGATTAATACACTACTATTTGATGTTTGTGGGTGTCTCTTATGCATACCAAGGGTGCATTTATCTAATCAAAAAATACAGTAAAGAAATATTGAAATGATAATGAAATGAAATAATGAAGTATTATTATGTAAAATAACTGTTTTCGGTTTCAATGCATTTTAAAATGTAATTTATTAATGTTATCAAAGCCACATCTTCAGCATCATTACTGTAGTCTTCAGTGGCACATGATCCTTCAGAAATCATTATACAGCATGTGTTTGCATGTGAATCATTATGTAACATTGTAAATGTCTTTAATGTAACATTTGTTTAACTGCGTCCTTGATAAATAAAAGTAGAAATAAAAAATGCCAGTACATTACAAATAATACAAATCAGTACATTACAAATAATACAAATTCATTCATTAGTAATTAGCATTAGTTTCGTACTCCGTTTTGATTCTCAACACTCATTGGCTCTTACAAATGCCACCAAACATGTAGAAAAGAAGGAAGCGGACACCATCATGTTTTCCCAACGAATCAAATCTCCACCTAAAGTGTTTCCCCCAAGGGTAGCAAGCAGACTCTTTCAGACACCGACCCTCAAGGTTGTTCAGCTGACTTTTGTGATTAAGAGACATTGTTTGGTAACTCTTAGATTCCTGAACAAGGTCTGCTTTAAATAGTCACCATCTAATGGCAAATCAATAACAGCGGGAGGAATGATTAAGCATTTCTTCAGTGACTAATGACACTCCAAGTCCAGGTTCTTTGGCGCGCTAATGGTTCCAGCGTCGGGTTTTGCTAGCGAAATGAATCCAGCCAATTTGTCTGAAACAAAAGGCCAAATGTAACTGGAACATGGGAAACTATTACAGCTCTCAGAAGAGGGAGGGCTGGGTGAAAGGAACACGGATCAAACAGAATACAAAGGGCTTCATCTAAATTCAATTAAAAATGGCATTGATTGGCAGATTTGTGCATATCGGTATGCATGGAGCTGTGGTGAGGTCGTAAAGTATGCTTTAATTTGTTTGGCTGAGGATACGGAAGGGCATCTGAGCAAATCCTCCCTCTCGCGGGCTCAACATAAATTATCAAATTTACATGTGCTTGAATAGTGTTACGGCGGGGATAAAAAGGTGATTATAGACTGGTGTTCGCTGTTTGCTTGAATACCCATTCATAGAGGTTTGGCATTGAGAATGTTTGAAGCTAACCTTTGCTGAATTCGACCCAACTTTGCGCATTAAACCCGACCGACAATTGCCACCAGATGTGATCTTCCCATATATAATCAACTAAAAATGTGTAATCCTTCACCTGTGCCACTTACATCCGCCGTACAGTCAAAGAACGGGCTGTATTTATGAACATAACTGAATCTATCTGCATGGATGTCATTTGCTGCAATGCAAACTCAAGAGCTCGGCAATCAGCGTCCTCAATCAATGATTATCCAAGATGTTATTCTGACAGATGTTCATTTGTGGAGAATACCAGCACAGCAAATGAAGGTCAATGTAACAGAGTTTAAACAAGCAGCTCAGTCTGGATATACTTGCATACACCCATTACACAATGTTAAAAATGCTAGATCTGTCTTCTGAGATGAAGTGGCAGACAAAAGGACATTTTCCTTTGAGACTAAATATGGAAATGAACTGAAAAAATGATGGGCACTTTTAATTTTGTATTTGAATGTGCTTCACTAAAATGAGAATAATGAGGCCAAACTTTCGCATTGTTTTTTTTGAGTTAAACCCCATTTCATAACATTTGTTTTTGTATGCTTGCTAAATTTGGAAACATTCAACGATCTGTAGAAGCCTCTGAATGATTTCTAGTATAGAAAACAAACAATAAATAAATAAATACATACTACTTATCCCAAAGGTTTCCAGGGAAGTTGTAATAGACGCTATTTTCCTCTCTTTGGGTGTCTCTGGGAATTGCATGCGGTGTGTCTAGAATACATTCTCCACCCTCAAGCTTGCTGACGAAAAAAAAGAAAGAAAAAAAAACAAGCCGGCTTCCTTTAATAAAATAGATAATTAACTGTTTTTTTTTATTTCTACCCATCCACAAAAAATGACAAATGTCTAGAGAATTAATTTAATGAGAAGACAAACGGAATATCATCTCCAAAAGATTTTGCCTTGTTGCATTTGGCAGTATTGATAAAGTCAATCAAAACGGCATTAAATAAAATACTTTCAGTTTCAGCATCTTGGAATTTGCTGTGGTTTAAACAACCCAATGAAACCATTTTACAAAGTTAATTTGCTAATTAACAGGATTGGGCCTGCTGTACAACAGCTAGCATATATTGTATACCGCAGACATGGGCCAGGATCTTGATAAAGTTGCAAATCACACACTTAATATCATCTTGTAATTGTACAGTATATCCTTAATAATTAAAAGTTTTGTGTCATTACACGAGCTGTGGAATTTACAATCATTTGGGGAAATGATGGTAACACATTACTTAAAGCCTTTGTACATATAATGCATTATAACAGTATTCATTTTGCTTTTGTAACACACCTTATAATACATTGAATGATCTTAAGAGTATTAACCATAGTTATGATGCATAATAATACTTATCTATTCATTGCCACACAATGCATTAACACACATGACAAATAACCAATTTCAAGGAATCTGCAAATTTTATAATGCGTTTGAACTTTGGTTACAATTATTTATGAAAGAATATAATGTAAATGATAGAAATCTATGCAGTGCATTATACATAAAAGCTTCAAGTGTTACACTAATAATAATAATAATAATAATAATGATAATGATAATGATAATGATGATGATAATAATAATACTAATACATTAATTAAATAGGATCAACATGAACTGTTCAAATGAACTGATTCACTTTAATGAACACTATATGTCAGACAAACATTCTAAGGAATAAACACAGAACTCTTGCAGATTACACAATACCATTTGACCTCAAATGCTACATTTTTATTTATTTTTTATCATGCTATACCGCTAATTGTTACGAAAAGCAGCCTAATTACACTGTTTAATAATGGCTCTGCTATTGTCACCCTGCTGAAAAATGTAGATACATTAGTAATGTCACTACCTTTAGTTAGTTCCTTGAGAAAATTGCTACATATAACTTTCTGTTTTCTGCTTAGGGGAACTTGTGTTAATGCTAAATCCCCCGTAATGCAATGCAAGTGAATGCCTCGCTCAGTATCTTCCTTTAATATCTTTTGAGAACAGACTGTTAGATATACATTCAAACACAATGAGAAGTAAATATCGAGCACAGGTCTGGCAGCCTGTCATATATATCCTGATAAGATCCAGCTACATGAGCAGAGACAGTATGATAGCACTCCCATCTTATGAACATCAACATACACATCAAATTTCCAACACGTCTGACAGCAGTGATAATTCCAATATGTGCTTTGAAGCAGATTGTATCAAGCTACAGAATGAACGCACCTGACACTACACGCGTAAGGATGATCAAACCACAGATGACGTGCTGTTGATGTTTCTGTGTTTGTGGCGCGACATTTACCAGTCTGTTGTGCATTTCTATTTCTCAGCTGTCTGGACAAATGTGTTCAAACGTAGCGCGCAGCTTTATCACTGACGTCGCTTCCCTGCCGTACTTCATCACGTCTGTGTGCTGACGCATGATTCATCACGTCCACTCTCATGTACTCTGATAATACTTCAGAACATAAGTCACTGTTTTCTCTCATATAGAGTGGGATGACACAGTAGTTAAAGGAGCCATTCACGCAAACATTACATTTCTGCCAGTCTTTACTCAATCTCATGTCATTTCAAACCAAAATGTATTTTCTCTCTCTCTCTCTCTCTCTCTCTCTATATATATATATATATATATTATTCACAATGTGGAAAAGAGCTACATTGAAATTTCCTCTTTTGAGTTCCACACATATATATACAGTGGGTACGGAAAGTATTCAGACCCCCTTAAATTTTTC
>NW_015664702.1:1285330-1292893 GCF_001515625.1 Sinocyclocheilus rhinocerous
TTTTTTTTTATTTCTACCCATCCACAAAAAATGACAAATGTCTAGAGAATTAATTTAATGAGAAGACAAACGGAATATCATCTCCAAAAGATTTTGCCTTGTTGCATTTGGCAGTATTGATAAAGTCAATCAAAACGGCATTAAATAAAATACTTTCAGTTTCAGCATCTTGGAATTTGCTGTGGTTTAAACAACCCAATGAAACCATTTTACAAAGTTAATTTGCTAATTAACAGGATTGGGCCTGCTGTACAACAGCTAGCATATATTGTATACCGCAGACATGGGCCAGGATCTTGATAAAGTTGCAAATCACACACTTAATATCATCTTGTAATTGTACAGTATATCCTTAATAATTAAAAGTTTTGTGTCATTACACGAGCTGTGGAATTTACAATCATTTGGGGAAATGATGGTAACACATTACTTAAAGCCTTTGTACATATAATGCATTATAACAGTATTCATTTTGCTTTTGTAACACACCTTATAATACATTGAATGATCTTAAGAGTATTAACCATAGTTATGATGCATAATAATACTTATCTATTCATTGCCACACAATGCATTAACACACATGACAAATAACCAATTTCAAGGAATCTGCAAATTTTATAATGCGTTTGAACTTTGGTTACAATTATTTATGAAAGAATATAATGTAAATGATGGAAATCTATGCAGTGCATTATACAGAAAAGCTTCAAGTGTTACACTAATAATAATAATAATAATAATAATAATGATAATGATAATGATGATGATAATAATAATACTAATACATTAATTAAATAGGATCAACATGAACTGTTCAAATGAACTGATTCACTTTAATGAACACTATATGTCAGACAAACATTCTAAGGAATAAACACAGAACTCTTGCAGATTACACAATACCATTTGACCTCAAATGCTACATTTTTATTTATTTTTTATCATGCTATACCGCTAATTGTTACGAAAAGCAGCCTAATTACACTGTTTAATAATGGCTCTGCTATTGTCACCCTGCTGAAAAATGTAGATACATTAGTAATGTCACTACCTTTAGTTAGTTCCTTGAGAAAATTGCTACATATAACTTTCTGTTTTCTGCTTAGGGGAACTTGTGTTAATGCTAAATCCCCCGTAATGCAATGCAAGTGAATGCCTCGCTCAGTATCTTCCTTTAATATCTTTTGAGAACAGACTGTTAGATATACATTCAAACACAATGAGAAGTAAATATCGAGCACAGGTCTGGCAGCCTGTCATATATATCCTGATAAGATCCAGCTACATGAGCAGAGACAGTATGATAGCACTCCCATTTTATGAACATCAACATACACATCAAATTTCCAACACGTCTGACAGCAGTGATAATTCCAATATGTGCTTTGAAGCAGATTGTATCAAGCTACAGAATGAACGCACCTGACACTACACGCGTAAGGATGATCAAACCACAGATGACGTGCTGTTGATGTTTCTGTGTTTGTGGCGCGACATTTACCAGTCTGTTGTGCATTTCTATTTCTCAGCTGTCTGGACAAATGTGTTCAAACGTAGCGCGCAGCTTTATCACTGACGTCGCTTCCCTGCCGTACTTCATCACGTCTGTGTGCTGACGCATGATTCATCACGTCCACTCTCATGTACTCTGATAATACTTCAGAACATAAGTCACTGTTTTCTCTCATATAGAGTGGGATGACACAGTGGTTAAAGGAGCCATTCACACAAACATTACAAAATTGATCTTTATTTATTTATGTATTTATTTATTTTCAGGTGGAATGCAAAAGAAGAAATTTCAGTGCAGCTCTTTTCCACACTGTGGCCATAGCTGTCAAGTGCTACAAACAACATCTTAACATTATTAAACACTGAACACGTCAATTTACATAAACTAAACCAATTCAGTTGTAAATCAGAGTTTCCAACACTACATATGCCAGGGAAACATTCTGGGACAAATTTAAGTTTAAAGCAATATACACCACCAGCTTTTTCTTAAGCTTCTTGAAGTTTGTTAAAGTTAATGGTCACATACTTCGTTGACTCATTAATTTTGAGTGCTGGTTAATTCATGTTCCCTATGGATTTTCACAAACCTGAAAGTCAAACTAATAGAATGCTTTTTTTTCTTCTTCTTCTTCTTCATTAAATGACTCGAATTGCCCCTCCCATGTTAATAAAAGCCAGGTTGACTATGGTTGAGTTCACAAGTTAATGACCCATTATTTAGGGGATATGTAATGAGAGCTTAATTAAGTATGTAATGGAAACGCTTTAAAGCAGCGTGTACAGTGCGGCCACACAGATGGCCAAGCAAATGCTAAAATAATGCGTTCTGTTATCGGTTTGGAACAAAATCACAGAGTTCAGCTAATGCATTCACACAGCATGAGTAATGAGGAAAACGCAAACATCAGAAATACATTCTGTGGCATTTTAGCTATTTTTATTATTCATTTCGGCAAGCTGTCAGTTATATAAATCACACTATATAGACCAGGGGTGGGCAAACTTGACCCTTCCAGGCCACTTTCCTTCAGAGGTTAGCTCCAACCCTAATCAAACACACCTGAACCAGCTAATCATTGTTTTCAAGACTATTAGAAGGTTACAGGCAGGTGAGTCATATCAGGGTTGGATCAAATCTCTGCAGGAAAGTGGCCTGGAAGGGCCAAGTTTGCCCATCACTGATATAGACAGTTCCCAGCCCTTGTGTCTTTAAGCAGCCCCATACTCCCCATATAATTCACATAAACTGCATATAGACTTTACACGTTTCATCCACATATGACGGCATGTCAGACACTTAATGAAGTTGGCTAGATTACTCCAATAACGCCACAGCCTGGCCAGGTTTCACGTTTCAGAAAGCTCGCAGCTAGCGTATGTAAATTGGAAACTTCAAATATAGCTTAACTGATGAAGCAATTCTCTCTTCTGGCTGTTCTTTGGCCTGATCTGTCAGTCAGCGTCAGCTAGCCATGCGTCGGATTGATGGTTACTGTTCAGGGCGACTGAATTCCCTGTATGACAAAATAATGAAAAAAAGACGTATGGTTAAAGTTCAATGGGGGACCTGGGGGCTTTCATGCCTGACAAACATATTATTTGCTTGATAAACTGACAAGGCCAGAATACAAAAGAGCTGAGCGGGCATGTAACCTTTACTGGAACGTTAAAAAAAGACCCAAATAACAATCTGGGAAGTCTGTAGCATGCATGGTTTCTGACTGGACACTGTGCTATTTCTGACCCCCTTTCGGTTTTGTAACAGACGATCAGTGCTAGGGAGTAACTAACTAAAAGTAGCACTATTTTTTTTTTTTTTTACAGTATGAGTAATTGTGATTATTATGATCATTCACCCTTAAGTAGCTTCAGTGTGGTTAGCTCATTTTTATTAGTAACTTTCAAAAGAGTAGATTGACTATAGATTAACTGTAAATCATTGGTGGCTTGCTGCTGGGCAATTTACAGTTTGAAAGTAGCTTCGACCATGCAGATTACTTTTAGACCCTGCAAATGAGTGCAATTCATATGTAAAATTGCATTATCCATATAGAAATCTTTGAATTGCATATTACATTTGCACTCATGCATAGCTCCTCGATAGTTGGGATATTAGGTCATTTTATCGCCCGTGTCTAGGAAGAACTGTAACTGGACCGATCGAACTCCTTTTAAAATGCCCATTTTCGAGTCATATTTAAAATGACCATTTTCAGGCCGTCCTCTGTAATAAATACCGATTCGGAAATGGCTTCATAAATAAACCTGAATTAGTTTGAAATTGCCCATTTTCACAAGGCCAATTGGAAAATAACCCCCCTCATCTCCGTTTCCATCCACTACTATGCCTCTTTGGAAAATCCACAGAAAAAGATTGCACATTAGGCCATTTTGTAGGAGAGTCTCATTTTATCGCCCGTGTCTAGGAAGAACTGTAACTGGACCGATCGAGTCTTCTTTAAAATGCCCATTTTCGAGTCATATTTAAAATGACCATTTTCAGGCCGTCCTCTGTAATAAATACCGATTCGGAAATGGCTTCATAAATAAACCTGAATTAGTTTGAAATTGCCCATTTTCACAAGGCCAATTGGAAAATAACCCCCCTCATCTCCGTTTCCATCCACTACTATGCCTCTTTGGAAAATCCACAGAAAAAGATTGCACATTAGGCCATTTTGTAGGAGAGTCCGGCGAGTGAAAGGAAGCAGAAATGCAAAGCTCACATCATGTACGCTGATTTGGTGAGTAGAGAGCTGCATTTTCATAACTCTGGGAATTTCAAATGTATCACAGTGTCCTTTCAAAGCTTTATAGACAGAAAAGGGCTTACACAAGCAATTTCATTCATTAGTGTCTGGACATGGGCTGCTGCCCTCCGTCGCCTTTGGCTCGCTGGTCTGAGTTTGTCGCTTACTTAAAACGTACAGAATGTCTTCCAAAAATCAGTCCGGGTTTAATTGTGTAGGGCTAATTAAAAGAATAATTCAGGCAAATATGAAAATTCAGACATTATTTTCTCTCACTTCATGACGTTTGAAACCCGTATGTTGCTATTAGACACAAGACATGGGCATTGTCACACTCGCTTCTGTACAACGACAAAATACTGTACAAATTCTGTACAAAATACATTTTACTATAAAAAAATAAACACTATTATGGCAAGACACATCAGGTGAATAGGCTAGCTGATTTAACTAGTATTACCATATTTCCCCAGTGAATTAATCACAGTATATTAAGACGAGGGTTTTGTATTACAAAAACATTTTTAATTTTTGTGTTTAAATAAGCAAATGATGAGTAACAATTAAATATGTACACATTTACATGCATTCCCAAAAATAGAAATGTAAATGTTGGTTAAAGCCTTAGTAAAGGTTTTTACAGAGGAGATTTTGGATGCCTCCAAATCATTTATCATTTCATAAATCATAAAATACTGTAAATAGCTGGGGGTGGGGAGATTTTTGGCTCAGTGCAGGGGGAAAATAATTTTAAGAAAACGTCTCAGGTTACTTATGTAACCATGGTTCCCTGAGTAGGGAACGAGACACTGCGTCCTCTAGGGGTCGCTATGGGGAACGCCTCGTCGTGACCCGTGTCTGAAGCATACATTGAAAAAAACACCAACTCGTTGGCCGGCGACAGCCATGACGTCACTACCGGTGCGACTATAGTATAAATAAGCGCCGGGAGCTACACATCATTCACTTCTTCGTCTGAAGGTGACGTCATGGCTGTCGCCGGCCAACGAGTTGGTGTTTTTTTCAATGTATGCTTCAGACATGGGTCACGACGAGGCGTTCCCCATAGCGACCCCTAGAGGACGCAGTTCGAAGTTCCCATGAAAGGGAACAACCTTTAAATATATGTGTTGTAAAAATCACAGTAGTGTTAATATCACAGATGAAAATAGATGAAGTGTAATAAAATAACCATTTTGCTTTGTCTGAAAAAATACATACCATGGAAGCAAAATCCCAAAATTGACCAGTGCATGAAAAAAAAAAAAAATCAACTTACATTAGTTTGCACACTGTGATCTGAATTCTCAAGCGACTCCTTGCCATGTCCTGAAATGTTTGACATCATAATGACATTGGTTCACAACATGCTAGTTGGAAAAATGAGAATGTGATTTGTAGCAGAAAGATTTTCCATGAAGACAACTTAAATTACAGGCTGTCCCTTACACACATATTTTGTCCATTTTAAAGCATGTACAGTCATGGTCAGGCGTTATGAAATGTTGCATGGAAAACATTTCTTTTTTGATTCCTTCTCTTTTTGATTTAAGCAAGTGGTGTTTTGAAAAACACAGAACGCTTAAAATAACTTCCAAAGTCAATTTCTCAAAGTCAGGCCAAATAACTGAAACTCGGCTTCTATGCCGATACATTTACTGAACATTGTCTGTTCTGTTAAATAATGAAACTGATTAGCTCAAGGGAAACTCTTTGATCTACTGGCAGTTTAAAATGTGGAAATCTTTGTGTATGATTAAAGGACTGGTAATGCGTATGAACATAATTTTATCAATTACAGCTACTTTAAACTGTGGATGTTTCCCAGCCTCAAAAAAAGCTTGTATTGAGATAAACTGCTCTTCAAGGTACATGACTCAAGTGTTTTGGGAAATGCATCATCTGCTTCAGAGCGTGACCGAATAAACAGTAGATGTGCTCCTAAAATAGAAGCAAGCTACTTGAGGACCTATCGCGGTTATATTTATTGCAAGTTATATGTGACTATATAGTGCTGTCCAGTAAATGGGTTTCTGTATAAGGCATAATCAAGGTTGATCAAGGCTTGCTGGAGTGGCCAGGAGAAGTTGTTTAGGATGCAAGAAAAGCATGTTGTAAATGTCATCAATTTTAATCAAGATCAAAGTGCCCTAGAAAGAAAACAATCAAGGCAAAAGGAAGAAGGCTTCCTGTATCCCGCAGCAGCAGGATAACACCGAGTCCTCAACAACCCTGGGCAATGAAGCGCCTAGAAAGAAACTTTGTCCTTTACAAGTTTTTATTTTATTTATGTTGTATTTTTTTTTTGTATCATAAACAGCCACAACCAGGACTGCACTTAGTTTCTATTCTATAAATCACTGGTCCAAAATCATGCTACATATATTGAAACACTTTTTTTTTTTTTTTTACTTCTGTGATGTGACATTTTCATGTTTAGATGTTCAGCGGTCACCCATATATGTGACCCTGGACCACAAAACCAGTTTTAAGTCACTGGGGTATATTTGTAGCAATAGCCAAAAATACATTGTATGGGTCAAAATTATTGATTTTTCTTTTATGCCAAAAATCATTAGGATATTAAGTAAAGATCATGTTCCATGAAAGACAATTTTAAAGGCGATTTTCTCAATATATATATTTTTTTGTCCCTCAGATGTATCTCAGCCAAGTATTGTCCTATCCTAACAAACCATACATCAATGGAAAGCTTATTTATTCAGCTTTCAGATTATGTATAAATCTCAATTTCGAAAAATTGACCCTTCACCCATATATGTGACCCTGGACCACAAAACCAGTTTTAAGTCACTGGGGTATATTTGTAGCAATAGCCAAAAATACATTGTATGGGTCAAAATTATTGATTTTTCTTTTATGCCAAAAATCATTAGGATATTAAGTAAAGATCATGTTCCATGAAAGACAATTTTAAAGGCGATTTTCTCAATATATATATTTTTTTGTCCCTCAGATGTATCTCAGCCAAGTATTGTCCTATCCTAACAAACCATACATCAATGGAAAGCTCAGCTTTCAGGTGATGTATAAATCTCAATTTCGAAAAAATTAACCCTTATGACTGGTTTTGTGGTCCAGGGTCACAGATCTATTTTTTTTTTAAATTAAAATATACTTAAGTGTCTTGCTTTGCTTCTAAAATTAAATATGTTCTAAGATAGAATTTTATTTTTTTCTTTTGTTTAACTCTTTACAATAAGGTCACATTTTGTTAACATTGGAATGCAATATAATGCAATTGATGTAATATGGTAACAATAACATGAGCATT
>NW_015664702.1:1292950-1296599 GCF_001515625.1 Sinocyclocheilus rhinocerous
GTATATATATATATATATATATATATACTGTATATATTAGTAGTGATAGAAATTAACAAGTAGACCCTTTGCAGATTCGAATGGTGTATTGTTTTTATCTGTACAATCAAAAATGTTTTAATGAATGATAATTTAAGTTATTTGCGGTGTTATCAGGAAAAATGCCACTGAATGCCCCAGCACATTTGCTGACCTCAGAGTGTTAAGTAAGAAATGTTAGTTTAGGTTAATTAATGTACTTAACTAGGTTTCATTTGTCAACATCAAGCATTAAAATAAAACAAAATACAAAATAAAATAAAATAGCTTGTGACACCATCTGTAAAGGTAATTTGTTTCAGATGAGATGCAATATGACATTTTCGTTGTAATAAACATGTATCTATTGCAATAAGATGAATACTAAAAAAAATGTTTTGCTTCCCTCCCTTTTCCTTTCAATGCATAGAGGAGGGGAAAAGAAACAAACAAACAAAAAACTACTTTACACTGGAAACTTGATGTTTTGTGCCTGGTTAGGATGAGGTGGAAGAAAAGCTGGGAGAAACTCTCAGCAGTCATACCAAATAAAAAAAATAAATAAAAAAACATGGCGGAAAAGAGCAAGCTGGCACCCTCTTTAATGCAATGTGATAATTAGCTGTCTGTTAAGACAGTTAAGCACAGAAGGATGCAGTGAACCAGACGTGAGATCGCCTCAGAGCATCTTGACACCAATCCTGGGGGGCTTCAAGTATCTGACTGCTATCATTCCATTTTCTCCAAGTCTAACCTGCTTCAATTACTGGTGTCATCGTTCAGATAAAAGTCATTCATTAAACCCCATCTTATCCTTGACACTGTAGTCTCTAAGACGCAGATGTGGAGGACTCTAATGGCTCAGGACTCTCTTCAAGTGATGCTGGGAAGCCTTTATTTAGCTGGTTCACTTGGCCAAACAAAACCATGACTTGCACCAGAGGCAAGGACTGGGCAGCGACTGTGACAAGTGCATCCTAGCAAAGAACCGGAAAGAAGTGTTTACACCAAAAGAACTGAAAGAGCAAGGCACCATTTAGAGTTAGATTAGATTCTGGCCCAAGGTGTTTGGAAGGGCAGAAAGAAGGGGCGACCATGTAAAACAACAATGTGACCCAAAAACAGTGCTTTCAATGAGAATTACCCATTTCTGGTGAAAACGTTACATTTTAATGAGAATGAGCCAAGTTAGTTTAGGAGGTGTTTAATATGTATCATCTACGATAACAGTTTTAACGATATGAAAGCTGACATTGAGTATATAGCTTACTTCGCAAAAATCAAACCAAAACATGTTCACACTACATAATGTAGCCTAGTATGCCGTTAAATTGACCCCTCAAAATTTAATATGAGGTCGGGACAAAATGCCCATGTGTGAGTTTTTGTCTTATATTTCTACATGATAAAGTTAGCCAATATCATGTGAACAAGCGCTGCTTTTTCCAAATATCAACACGATTGCAAATGTGATTTTTTACAACAGTTCAGTAAACAAGTTAATATTGTGAGTTTCAGTTTAGACACAATATTGTCTTTTTGCTGTTGTGCATCGGAGCAACAAAGTTGTTTCTTATTCCTCAGCATTTTTTAACTAATCAATGTTTCACTTGCTTTGTTCCTGAATGAATGAGCTGAATGAATGATTCAATGACTCACTCATTAAGACAGTGACTTGTCGCCACCTACTGGCAGTTTTAGATTCATATGCAAAGTATAATTTATTTATTTAAATTAATCTTAAAAATATTATTTTTAAATGGTAATCTCATAGCATTACCTATGCCAAGCAATGCAAAAACACACTCTGCATAATATTGTTCAAAGAGTTAGCGACAAAAAATAATGTTGAAGGCAATGCAAAAATGTATTCTGACAACGCGTTTTGATTAAACACCTTGAATGCTATGTAAGTAGCTTTGGATATAACAGTCTACCAAATGCATACATGTAAATATTATTGAACGTAGTTCGATGTTTTATCAGATATCTAGTTCCTGATATATGATGCATTGCACTGCTGTAATTAATATACAACCTCTTTCTCCTTCAGAATACATGTTCAGTGCCTAAACAACTGATTTGTGGTCAAGATAGACGAACATCTTATTTTAAACAGCAATACATCCTAGATAAAGCCAGATCGATTAACAACACAGCCAGTCTATGACCTGCAATGATACAACTGCTGTTAGAATGAACAGGGCATATATACAAACATCGAGTAAATACAAAATAATGTTATAAAGCAATCTAGCCTCATAGATCCTTCAAAAATGTCCAACGTTTGACATGTTTATTATGATCAAAGGGTGTCATTTTTATTGCATATCGTGCACCCATGGCAGTAAATTAGTCATCAAAAAAGGCAAACATCTAAGCAAACAAATGCTTTTCCCATGCATGTTTTTCACAGATCTTTTACCATGAAGGACCTCTAAGGACCCTTGTGAACCAAGACAAGAGGTCCGTCTGCAGTCACTCACCCATCTGTCATATAATTTTGTCTGGTCAACTGAAATAATCAGATTTCATCCTGTAATATCACAACACACTCTCATACAGAAACATCAGTTGAGTGCAATATTTAGCGGTAATGCAATAGGATTACTGGATGTGTTCTTTAAATGTACTAAAGTAAAAGTTTCAGCTTGCCAAGAGGCAAAAACCCCACCAGTGTAAATAAGACATAGTACAGCAATTCACAATAAAGCAGTATTTTACATGATTTATTAATATGCATGCTGGGAAAAGTCATAGCTCTAGAAATTCACAATATAGGAAGAACAATTTTACAACATCATTGTTTAGTTATTGTTATTATACAGTTAATTTTAAAACAAGCAAATACTGTCTCATAAGAAAAAAGGAAATGTACTTAATATTCACAATGAAATTCATGGGAGATGTATGTTTTAGTAAGGACTGTTAGGGGGTTTACATATGTGCTGGTTGTGACATCACAAAATTGATTTTTTTTTTTTTTACAATTTATTGATAATGTAATATTATATTTATATCAATGAATGGATTTATTTTAAATTGCATATTTTGCCCTCACATTTTTGAAACCTTAAAAGAAATACATTGATTTATTTATTCCTTTATTTTATTTATATCAACATTGTTACGCCCCGTCTAGGGGTAAAGGACGCAACATGAAAAGAGAGAGAGGAAGCGGGGATTCTTTTGAGGGTTTTTAATGAAACCAAACAATACAATCATCAAAATAAATAAATAGGGAATTTCCTTCAGGAGTTGACCAGGCCAAAATAATAAACAAAACTTCCTTATTTTAAGACCTCTTTCCTAAACCCTAACCAAAATAAAATAAAAAGTACAATATACTAACCTAACTCCCTAACCGAAAACAGAGATCAAAACGGTTACAATAAACAAAATGGCGACAAACTCCTTACTTTTTCCCAACCCTCTATATTTACAATTATATACAAACTATTTACAAGATCAGGCAAACAGAGTTAAAAGGAGAATCCAAATCCACATCATAACAAACAATGGGGTCAAAAACCAAACAGTTCCTACTTACAAAATTCGTATATCTTTCAAAGATCAAACAATCCTCATTCTAAACAATCAAAGTTCAACTAAGAGAACACACAGCCAATAC
>NW_015664702.1:1306131-1306637 GCF_001515625.1 Sinocyclocheilus rhinocerous
TAAAAAGTACAATATACTAACCTAACTCCCTAACCGAAAACAGAGATCAAAACGGTTACAATAAACAAAATGGCGACAAACTCCTTACTTTTTCCCAACCCTCTATATTTACAATTATATACAAACTATTTACAAGATCAGGCAAACAGAGTTAAAAGGAGAATCCAAATCCACATCATAACAAACAATGGGGTCAAAAACCAAACAGTTCCTATTTACAAAATTCGTATCTCTTTCAAAGATCAAACAATCCTCACTCTAAACAATCAAAGTTCAACTAAGAGAACACAGCCAAAACCCAACAACTCTCTCTCTCTCTCCTCTACTCTGCTCTGGAGAAAGGAAGTGACATCAGGGCTTTTAAGGTGTGCCTAGTTTTGAATGCATCAATCCAGATGGGCCAATCATTAGCCTGCAAGAGCCAATCAGCATCATACCTGGACACAAACACTTTCAAAACAAAAGAGAGACAGAAACGAGAAAATACAAAACAAAGGGTTGTAACA
>NW_015664702.1:1308623-1316010 GCF_001515625.1 Sinocyclocheilus rhinocerous
CTCTCTCTCTCTCCCTTCTGTCTCCTCTACTCTGCTCTGGAGTAAGGAAGTGACATCAGGGCTTTTAAGGTGTGCCTAGTTTTGAATGCACCAATCCAGATGGGCCAATCATTAGCCTGCAGGAGCCAATCAGCATCATACCTGGACACAAACACTTTCAAAACAAAAGAGAGACAGAAACGAGATAATACAAAACAAAGGGTTGTAACAACATATATTCCAAAATCTGGTCATCACCCTTTTTTGAAACATCAAGATAAATACATCGTTTAAAATTAATTAATTAATTTTATTATATATTTACAATTACATTTAGTTTAAAGTTAATAAATATATCAATACAAAAAGGGCGGGAACAAAATCAGTGAATCAGTTAATGGGGTCTAAGACTAATTTTTTAGGGTTAAAGTTAAAATTATTCCATCATTTAAGTACGCTTATTAAAGGCATCCCAAGGCTTTGATACAACAGCACCATTTATTTATGAGACATGATGCACTCCCAGAGAAATCATCCAAGCAAATAACCCGTCATGTTAACGTCATGACTGTTTTGTCAAAGCATGTCAGCGAGAGTCAGTTGTGATACACTGATGCGGTCATCGCGTGTAACTCTCCTTCGACAGGGTTAACTGCACAGGAAAGTTCAGTAAATAGAGGACTGGAGTAGATTCCATTATTCGCCGTCACAGCACGAGAAGGGAACTCAATATAGTGTACAGTACATCCCCAGGCAGCTTTAAACGATCCAGTTTATTTTGACCTTCAGTCGTCAGGGCGGAGCGGAGCATTGCAAATGATTGAGGGGAGTGAAGCCCGCCGGAGACACACGGCACACAAGGCTTTGTGGGAATTGATCATGAAACTTCTAAATGCCTTCAAGGCAGAAGAAGGGAAAGGATGATGAGTAGGAGGAGAAAGCAAAACGTTTTACGGTGGATCTGACCTGCTAACTTCATAGAGGAAAAAAAAACTGCACTGTAAAGAACTGTAAAGCTTTCATTCAATTAGAAACTGTTCTTTAAAAAAAAAAAATAATAATGTTTTGTTTTGCTATGTCAAAGTCTATAGGTGTTTCTTCAACTGTGCCACTTTTATGTCCCAGATTGATTTTATTAAAGGTGTCATGAACTGAGAAACCAAAATTCCCTTGATCTTTTGACACATAAGATGTCATTGTACTATAAAAACCTCCTGTAAGTTTCAGAACTCAAAACTTTGCCGTTAGTCTAAAAACAGCTTATATTGAAGGCAGTCTGCCAAAATGAGAGCTTTTGGAATGTTTTACTCTATGACGTAATAGCGTGGATAAGCACCTCCTCCGCAGATCAACGCCTGCTTTAACATCACTGCCTGTTTAGCCCCGCCCACCGATTCACGCATGCAGTGTTTACGAGAGGCGAATGCGCAGGTCTACGCAGAAATCAAACGATAAAGATGCTCTGAAGACAACAAGACGCTGTGCAGTGCAAAGTTGTGGAAAAATTGTGTTTGCGTTGCCTTCCTTCTGATCCCAACATTAGGATAGAGTGAATGAACTTTATTTTTAATGAAGTTCCAGACCACATCAGTAAGAACTTGGTCTTTTGTTCACTTCATTTTACCGCAGATTTGTTTACAAACAAGGCACAATTGACACGGGATTTTCAAAAAGATTGAAACTAAAAGACAATGCTGTGCCGACTATATTGGATCCGACAGTAATGTTGCAACACAAGTGTCAGTAACTGTTTTTATTCCGTGATCACTATTGCTTTGTCTCTTCTTACAGATCGTTTGATATGTATTTATGTAGAAGTTATTTATGCATTTTTGACCTAAATCACAGCAGCGTCCATCTATGAGGAACGTATGATGTCAGATATACTTTTACCGCAGATTTGTTTACAAACAAGGCACAATCGACACGGGATTTTCAAAAAGATTGAAACTAAAAGATAATGCTGTGCCGACTATATTGGATCCGACAGTAATGTCGCAACACAAGTGTGTCACTACTGCTTTGTCTGTTAAACAGATCGTTTGATATGTACTAAGTATTTATGCATTTTTAACCTAAATCACACAAGTATCAGTAACCGTTTTTATTACATGATCACTATTGCTTTGTCTCTTCTTACAGATCGTTTGATATGTATTTATGTAGAAGTTATTTATGCATTTTTGACCTAAATCACAGCAGCGTCCATCTATGAGGAACGTATGATGTCAGATATACACAACTGTTAGCCAATTATAGCAGTGGGCGTTTACTTCCGAGACTACAATCCGGCTCCTCTATTCAAAACTAGCGTTCTGATGAGGGGGGTCAAAAACAGGACAGAAATTAGCTTATAACTTCTAACTTATAATGTGTTTTGATGTTAAACTCTTGATAACATCATAAGTGGCCCTCAGAGAACAGTACAAAATAATAATAATAATAAAAAAGCTTTACATTACCTATTTAAAACTTTGTTACCAAAATGTTAGCTAAACATTAAAAGTTCAGTTTCTCCACCATCATTTCCACTACAAAAAGTATTTAAATGATACATTAAAAAAGACATATGAAGACATTAGGACATGGTGGTAGAAAAAAAAAAAATGTTAAAGTCATTAAAATTCTTATTTTCTGAACAATGCACAGTTAGAATAATTGTTTTATATTTACATGTGCATAATGACAGCATGTGCAAATTGTGCATGTACTTATGTCATTTACACCGAAAGCAATACAACATAAGAGAGACATAACTGCTGATGATCATAAATCTAGGCAGATTATCTAATTTCATGGGTTAATAACAATTGCACATGGCTGCACTTTCCATTAACATCAGTGACCTCACAATGTGAGATGCTAACCGTAATTAGCGGCTATTCAGACAATGACACACAATGCTAACCTTGAGCTAATGGACGGCATGAAGAATAAACAAAGCTTAAAATCACTCATGAGTTGTACTTGAGGTGGACTAAAGTTCTCAAGATGCAGTTAATGAATGGTCACCTCTTAAACTTCCCATATGTGAGAACAAAAAAAAAATACTGAATTTATACATATGTAAACACTACTGCACTTTATGTGTGGCGTTACATTCATATTGCATCTTAAATGACAAAATAAAAGCATATTTGAAATTAAACAAACATATTTTCAAAAATTGGACTTCAAAATGTTTCTGTGGTTTGATCAAGTTTGTAAAAAAAAAAGTAATGTGCATTTTTATTTTTTTTGCTGTGTAGTACAAAATATTGACACGGACACACCAAATAATAATTTAGAGTAATTACTAGTTCTGCTGAATCATTGAAAGAGTCAATTCCAAAGAATGATTCACTCACAATTAGTTCCGCAAATCATTTGTTCACTCACATCATTCATTCACAAATATACACAAGCTATATTAAGCCAGTATGACTTAAAAACTAGAGACACTTCCATGACTTTTAATTTCACTCATTTCCATTTTAACATTTATTCAAAATGCATTTGGTTGTCCATGATCATGAGAATCCTGCTATACGCTTTACTGTAAGTCAACATTCCCATTTTCTGGCAGCTTTGTTTGAAGAACTGCAGGCTTTATCTACTAATAACCAACCATTTGGTACAGTGCAACATTAATTATGAAATGTGAATATGTCAATCAAGCAGATTTGACAACTTAATGTAATTTATTGAAATAACTGAAGTTTGCCAGGTTAATGAGGTTCCAGCTTTTTAATGACAAGCATTCAAACAGACATATTAAATAGCTTTGATTTTACCTGGACTGATCCGTTTTTTTTATTTCTCATTGGTTATTAGTCATGTAACAAGTCTTTGTTTATAAGTGCATTTTTTTCTTCCCTTCAACACAATGTCTTCTGCATGTACAGTAGTTTGGTTTTTAATTTATACAAGATGTCTTCATTATTTAACACCCACAAGGACACCCTCGCTCTTTACATTCTCTCAATCTTAAGTCTCGAAAACAGCTATGATTTCATATTTAATACTGCAAACATATACTGCCCATATGCAACCACACATACATCATTAGTTTGACTCAGAAAAATCAAAGTGAATTTTCTTCAAAACAGAGGTCAATCTAAAGGCAGAATGCTGAGCAAATATGGACTTCACATACTGTATGTGGGCAGAAGAATAATTATGAGCGTTACACAACTCAAACTCAAAGACTTAAACTATTTCTCATTATCATTAACAATGCCCTCACTTTATGATGTTGCATAGAACATAGAAAATCATTGAAATGAAAAATAATTTGCACAAAACATTCATTTGAAGACAAAATTAAAGATTAAATAGTAGTGCAACTGCTTCTTCTTATTATTATTATTAATATTATACATTGCATTGACTTGCAATACAACACTTCACATGTTCCTCCTAACTATTTCCAAGACTTTAACAAATCACACCACATGTCTTATTTTCCAAGCTGTACGGATAAAAGACAAAAGGGGAAAAAAGAGAAAGAAAACAAGAAGCAAAACGAACTAAACACAGAAAACGCCCTACGGGCTTTAAAACGCTCTTTTCAAATGCAATGTAGCAGTGCAGATGTTATAGCTGGAGCGCTGACCTAAATTTTACACATAGGGTCGTGATTGCCTTTTGATGCACTGTCTCCTAATGACTCATTAGGCTGCCTAGCTTTGAGACAGAGCCCCGATTTCACCCGAGGCTCAGGCGCCTTGTTATCCTCACCAACACAAAAATGCCTTCATCCGGGGAATTCTGGAATCAAGCAGGAAGAGGGCCGGTCGTATCTTAGTTGGTTACAACCCAAAGGATCGTGTGTGAGACCACGGGCTAAGTCCTGTTACACCATGAGGAAAAAACGAGGCGTTACGGAAGAAGCTGGAGGCCTGCGTTGGCCCCTCATTAGAGCGAGGCAAAGCACGCCGAAGGCTGTACGTGACACAAAAGTGGACTCTGCTATTACATGGCAGTCATAAATAAATAAAACATACAATGAAGGATACATGCGAAAGGCACATTGTGTGATTCCTTTGAGCTTACAATAAGGTGGGAGTGAAAGCAATGGTTATGTTGTAGAAAATTGCTGAGAATTTAAAAATGTGGTAGTTTCTCTAGGGGTCAGTCAACTATTGCTCTCAAACTGTTATAAAAGTTGTGAAAGGCCTCCAATATAGTAACTTTTTTTTTTTTACAGACCACAGCTAGCTAGCTATATATATATATATATATATTAATATATATATATATATAGTATATTATAGTATAATATAGTTTTACAGATCAACTTTTGAATTGAATCTTTAATATGTTATGGTTTTACAATATGTTTTGGACATTTGACTGTTAAACTTAGGTCACAACTTCAAAATGTGGTTAGAAGAGCTGGAAAAATAATTGGTATGTTGTCTCCACTTTCTCTTCAGGACATTTTTGAGAGGTCTGTTAGGAAGCAGAGTCTTAAAATTATTGGTGACCAAAGCCATATTCTCCATAAGGAGTATGAGCTAATGCCCTCGGGCAGGAGATATAGGGTTCCAATCTGTAAGCTGAAAAGATACAAATTTTCTCTAATTCCATTATCTGTCAAATTATTGAATAAGTGATTGAAATTGTTGTGTGGGTGAGGGTAATGTGATGGGTAACATGTAATGTTGGTGTATTACTAGGATTGTATAGGAATTATATATGTTTTGGAATGTCTGTTTATCTGTCTGTCTGTCGGTCGGTCGTTCCGTCCGTCTATCTATCATCGGTCGGTCGGTTCGTCTTTCTAGCTATCATCTGTCAGTCAGTCTTTCTGTCTGTCTTTCTATCTGTCAGCTATTTGTCTATCTATCTGTCCATTGGTCTGTCTGTTCCGGCAGTCTGTCCGTCCATCTGACTGTCTGTCCGTCTTTCGATCTATCATCTGTCTTGTCTGTCTGTCCGTCTTTCTGTCTGACTGTCTGTCTTTCTGTCTATCATATGTCTGTCTGCCTGTCTTTCTATCCATCATCTATTTGTCTATCTATCTGCCCATAGGTCTGTCTGTATGTCCAGCCATCCAACCATCCATCCGTCTGTCTGTCTGTCTGACCGTCTTTCTATCTATCATCGGTCGGTCTTTCTAGCCGTCACCTATTTGTCTATCTCATTATCATTAACAATGCCCTCACTTTATGATGTTGCATAGAACATAGAAAATCATTGAAATGAAAAATAATTTGCACAAAACATTCATTTGAAGACAAAATTAAAGATTAAATAGTAGTGCAACTGCTTCTTCTTATTATTATTATTAATATTATACATTGCATTGACTTGCAATACAACACTTCACATGTTCCTCCTAACTATTTCCAAGACTTTAACAAATCACACCACATGTCTTATTTTCCAAGCTGTACGGATAAAAGACAAAAGGGGAAAAAAGAGAAAGAAAACAAGAAGCAAAACGAACTAAACACAGAAAACGCCCTACGGGCTTTAAAACGCTCTTTTCAAATGCAATGTAGCAGTGCAGATGTTATAGCTGGAGCGCTGACCTAAATTTTACACATAGGGTCGTGATTGCCTTTTGATGCACTGTCTCCTAATGACTCATTAGGCTGCCTAGCTTTGAGACAGAGCCCCGATTTCACCCGAGGCTCAGGCGCCTTGTTATCCTCACCAACACAAAAATGCCTTCATCCGGGGAATTCTGGAATCAAGCAGGAAGAGGGCCGGTCGTATCTTAGTTGGTTACAACCCAAAGGATCGTGTGTGAGACCACGGGCTAAGTCCTGTTACACCATGAGGAAAAAACGAGGCGTTACGGAAGAAGCTGGAGGCCTGCGTTGGCCCCTCATTAGAGCGAGGCAAAGCACGCCGAAGGCTGTACGTGACACAAAAGTGGACTCTGCTATTACATGGCAGTCATAAATAAATAAAACATACAATGAAGGATACATGCGAAAGGCACATTGTGTGATTCCTTTGAGCTTACAATAAGGTGGGAGTGAAAGCAATGGTTATGTTGTAGACAATTGCTGAGAATTTAAAAATGTGGTAGTTTCTCTAGGGGTCATTAAACTATTGCTCTCAAACTGTTATAAAAGTTGTGAAAGGCCTCCAATATAGTAACTTTTTTTTTTTTACAGACCACAGCTAGCTATATGAGCTAATGCCCTCGGGCAGGAGATATAGGGTTTCAATCTGTAAACTGAATAGATACACATTTTCTCTAATTCCATTATCTGTCAAATTATTGAATTAGTGATTGAAATTGTTGTCTGGGTGAGGGTAATGTGATGGGTAACGTCTCGGTTACGTATGGTAACCCTCGTTCCCTGAAGGAGGGAACGGAGATGTCACGTCGTGACCGACGAATTGGGATATCGCTTCGATAGACCAATCTACTTCGAGTGTAAACTAAACGAGCCAATGCACATTGGCA
>NW_015664702.1:1316697-1334485 GCF_001515625.1 Sinocyclocheilus rhinocerous
TGCTCTTTTCCCAGTTGACCCGAAGGCCCAACAGGCTGAGGTGCCGAAGCGCCAGGTCCCTGTGCTCGCACAACTGATCCTGAGACTGTGCTAGTATAAGCCAATCGTCTAGATAGTTGAGAACGCGAACACCCTGCTCTCTGAGGAGAACAAGAGCTGCCTCCGCGACCTTAGTAAAGACACGGGGAGACAGGGACAGCCCGAAGGGCAGGACCTTGTACTGATATGCCCGTCCTTCGAACGCAAACCGCAGAAATGGTCTGTGGCGTAGAAGGATCGACACATGAAAGTACGCGTCCTTCAAGTTGATCGCTGCAAACCAATCTCGGGGACGGACACACCCGAAGATGCGTGTAATTTTTTTTGTTGTTGTTGTATGTTTGATCTGCTCTCCCGGTTGCCTAAGACAGATTTCTCCTAAGAGAGACAATAAAAGAGAAACTTAACTTAAATATATAAATGTATACACGCAAATATTTTCTAAATATATATTGAATGTGTGTTTATTTATATATACATAATAAATAAACACAGTACACATACATATATTATGTAAACAAAAATTCCTATAGGAATTTATGTTTGGTGCACACTTCAAGTACATTAACGTTATTAAAATCATATATATGTATGTGTGTATGTACTGTATGTATGCATGTATGTATATACAGGATATATATATATATATATTTATATATATAAAACAATATACACTCTCTCTATGTATATACTGTATATGCACACACAGTATACAGACACTGGCAGATGTACTGTATGTTACCAATGGTTGGAATTGTAATCAGATTTTGTGGTCACAATTATGAATGTGGGACTACTGATATAAACTTGTATTTTATATGTATAAGCGGCATAGTAATTGCAACATAACGTTAAGATAAGGTTAGAAAGCATAAATCTCACGGTGTCAGAATGTCAATCTGTCAGTCAAGTCCAAATCAAGACAACCCATAGCAACACGTTATAACAACGACATCTCAGACAGCAGATAATAGTAAACGATAAATGAATGAGTGATTGTTACAAAAGTGCGCATCAAATATACTGAACACGGAATATCAAACGTGTATAGCGTACTAATACAGACCTCACTTTTTCTCGCGCATCACATACGCACATTGGAGCGTCTTCTTTTCCTTGTAATGGCGGTTAAAGGCGCATACCGCCTCCTGCAGCACAAATTAAGGATCGGGCTCAGGAGAGATACCGATCAGTTAAAAAATTGCTTGATCGGCCTTGATCCCGATCCTTGAGATATATCTCAATAAAAAATAGCAGAGACACAAAGTTGCCATAAAGACCATCGCTAATTAAAAAGAAACACTACAGAGTTTATTAATGGGCCTTTGAAATGTCAAGATGAGTTGTATGAGTGTCAGAGTTCACAGTCAAAACGGGCAACCACACGACTTGAATATTGTTTTGCCTCCAGCACGGCTCCAGTCTGTAGAGATTTGTATTGATGAGATACAAGATACGGTGTCTAATATGATATCTATATGGTAACTAAATACAGTGACTGCAATAACCTTGAGAGGAATCCAGGACGGCTGCTCACAAAGTGATGGTTGCCTGAGCTAATTCAGCACTAGAGTGTTACTATGCAGTTACAAAGGTCTTTTGAGCACTTCTTAGCATATCGGTATTAGGGCTGCACGATTAATCAAATGCTATTGTCATGCGCATTTTGATAGTAAAGCCGGTTCTGTAATCAGCAGTCGTGCAGCAGTAATTGGCACTGTATGCAGTTGCTAGGGTGTTCTGAGTCGTTGCTAGGTGGTTGTCTAGACCAATAAGGCCACACCCAAAACTTGAAAATCATAGTTATAATTAAAAAGTCAATTATGATGCTAAATGTCAAAATTATATCCAGTCATAATTATGATGTAAAGTTTGTTCACAAATGTTTGAGAAAAATGAAATGCATTTATAGACTACTTGTAACACGTATACATTTGTGTAATACTTATAATACTTATAATACTTTTAATACGTGTAATAAGTGTAACATTTGGGTAGCACTTTATTTTAAGGTGTCCTTGTTACACGTTACATGTACTTACTATTATAATAACAATTATGCATAATTACATGCAAGTAACTCTAAGCCAAACGCTAAATCTAACACTAACCATAGAGTAAGTACCTGTAGTTAATTAATATTACTCAGTACTTAAATGCATAATTACACTGTAACAATGACACCTTAAAATAAAGAGTAACCAGCATTTGTAGTACTTGTAACACTTGTAATACATGTAACGTGTAACACATGTAACAATTGTGATATAAAACTTGTAATATGCGTAATACGTGTAACACTAATACTTGTAATGCTTGGGATGTTTAACACTACTAATATGTAAAACACGTGTAGTGTTTAATACTTGTAACACATGTAATATAGAAAATAGGATGCATAACCAACTTTTCCTTTCTAAAATGAACTACTGAGCTTAGATGTGATTACAAGGTAACTGTATTGCTCAAAATTAATCAGTCAAGCAACACCACAATAACCACTGCCCTGTAATTTTGACTATAATGCGTACAATAAACCGAATAGAAAACAAACAGATGGACAAAAGGATGAAATTTCCATTCAAGATGTGCTTATTCTGCAGAGGCAAAATTATATCAGACATGAGTCTGTCATTGGTCCAACTGAAGACAAACAGCTGCGGCTCTGCTGCTAGAAACAGGCTGATATGTAAATTGTCATTCCGGGAGAAGAAAACATTTCCCTGGACTGTATTCTACATTTCTGTGCATGCTGGCAATTCAATAAAAGCACTTAAAAATAAAAATAAATGAAATCACTGCCATTGTCGTTGTCAAGTGCTTCATTTAGTTAGTGATCAACTCTAGTTGTCTCTAAAAGCATCGACTCCTAATCTCTAATCATTAAAACAATAATTAGCATGCATCGTGTGACATTTCATACACTTCAGCCTATAAATAATGCCCTTCCCAAAAAGTATGGGGTCGTAAACATTATTTTCCCAGTGAAAACAATTTGTTATACCTTAATCGCTTGCACGGTTCAGTAAATGTGTGACATGATCATATCTCATGAATATGTTTATCCTATTACGCTTGTGACTAATTTTATTGTTTGATGGTACTCTAAAACCCCTTAATCATATATCCATTATGACAGAAAGAAGGAACACAACTCTTTTTACCTTAGATAAGAATGTTTACCCAACAATATTCCCTAACAGACATCTGAATGCTGTAAGGAAGAAAATGCAAAAAGATTAATCCATTTTAAACAGCATTTTACATATTCACAAACTGTGGTTAACAGAATGTTAGATTAGTATTATTAATAGAAATAGCAAGTTCTGCTAAAAACCTACAGTATAGTGAAATTACAAATAATTATAGCTTTATGTGCTGTTTTACAGAGTACAAAATGATCACGAAGTGAAACTATTTATCAAAATATTTGTGAAAATATTTCAATTTGAAGAAGTCACTCTGCTCTCCAAGGTGAATCACAGTTGAACAGTGATTTATTTAAATAGAGGCTCATTATTATGAATGATTACAACATTAGCATTTGAAAATGAGGGAAGTGCCATCGAGTGCCGTCCTCTGCAAGGTTGAAATGAACCAACAAGGTGTGATACGATCTGTGACGCGCATGATGATATGCATGCAAATACCTTCTTCAAACAGACAATCAATAATGGAGAGGCTAATTTGTATGTTTTAGGAATTCATAGAGATTTGTTTCTTATTACCGTCCATATCAATTTGTTTCATGTATACACACACAATTTATTTCACAATATGAGTTTATCTTTTCTGTTTGACACATTTTACTGCAAGCTGCACATAACTCAATGTAGAAAGGTTCCGTATTGTTGCTAGGCAACAGCTCATAAAGGACCCAGAGATTATAAGCAATGTTTGCAGATTACAAATTAGCTTCCCTTTGTTGCCAGCGGCAATATGTAGCTCGTGGCCTCAGGAAGGTCAGCCAATGTAATACAACACACACACACACACACTTTTTGCATGGAAGGAACACATTAAAAGAACAGGAAATTTTAAAATGATGATTTATGTGTCTGGAAAAAGCTATGCAAACTTTAAATCTAAATTTAAATTTTTTTTTAGTTATGCTCAGCTTTAAAATATAGCATATCTATGGGTTATTGCTTTTATAGACGAGCAATAATATACAGGAGGAAGCACCAATCAATAAATCATTAAAATGAATTAATTAAATTATGATAACTTACATTAAATAAAATGTATAAATAAAAAGCACAAAGTTCACACAAAAATTACATTAAAATGAAATGCATGAAACAGAAATAAAATAAAGTACAATAAAATCAAAATTAAAATGCAATCAAAATAGTCAAATAATAAAATAAAATAAAATAAAATAAATTAAAAATATGAAATACATTAAAAAAAGTTTAATTAAACTAGGGAGCTGACAGAAACACAAACATAACTCAAATCATTATTATCAAATCTCATGCGTGCAAGGGTTTCATGCATATGCAGAGCTGTAGAATGTTATGAATGTTGCTCATAAGCTGTCTACTGATGGAAATGCTGTTCCTATTTGTTGAAATCTCCTAAGAAAGTCTGGAAGATAACAATGGTCTGTTTCACATTGACCCCAGGGAATAATCGTCGGGTGCTGTAAGAATGTAACATTGCAAGAAATTAACATGAATTAGCATTTGTCTGCCTTTAAGAAATTCCCTGTGCAATGCGGCTGGCACTAACCTCTCAGTGGATTGGCATAAACCGAAAGGTATTACAAAGCTCTGCATTTAAATAAGGGCTTTAGATATGGATCCGAAAAACAGTCCAATGCCCAAATACATACATATGAATATGCTGCAGTTCAGTTTATGTATACAGTAGACACTACCCCAATTATAAACAAATCGAATACGCTTGCTTCTTATAACCTGCATGACCTCATTTAACATCTCTGACAAATTGTGTTTGTGCATGGATGGCTTAATACTTTTACAGTCCACAAAGACTTTAATATTAACAATTTGCAGCTGAAACTCATGCAAATCTGCCAAGAATATGTCCAAGTCATATTTTAACCTATTATGTTTTATAAAGAAAGATGTTTGGTTACAGTGTCCTTGTTACAGTGTGTTTATACATTTAAGTACTTAGTAATATTATTTAACTGCATGTACTTACTGAAGTAGTTAGGGTTAGGATGATGGTTTGGGTTAGGGTCAGTTGCATGTAGTTATGCATACATTATTGTTATTACTATAGTAAATATGTGTAACGTGTAACACAGACATTGTATTTATTTTATTTAAAAATGTGTTGTACTTTATGCAGATTAGGCAGTTTGTATAAACTTGACTGAAGAACTGAAAAAAATCATATTTTATTTTTATTATAAATTATAAATCATAATATTAGTATTATTGTATTACAACATTGTCTGAGCACTTTGTAGGCATAAAGAACTAAAGCAAGTAGATAACTAAATAAACATTAAATTATGTAATTATGTACTTGTACAGTATGTATGTAATTTTTGTAGTTATATTTAATTATATAAGAACATACCTAAATAAGTACATCGATACGAAGTACATAAATAACTAAACCTAACTAACTCAATAAATAAAGCAAGCAAGCCTGTGCATAGCAGTATGCAGAATCACCGCTGATAATAATGGAAAAAAAATGGAATAAAGGAGAGAAAAATCACTGTGACAATTTGAATGAAAATATGATTTAGTGCAATCAAAATAAATGCCACCATGCAAAATGTTCTTTTTGTTTTCAAGATGAAATGTGACTCGGACATGGTTTGACCCATTCTCAAGCCAGATCATCTATCTGGTTGAATAGTCGGTCATTAGTAATAGTCGGCTACACCAGGGACCGTAAAAACAAGCAAACATGCAGCAGGGTATCGGAATATGCTATTATAAAAGATGGACATTCCAAAAGGTTAAGGCGAATTGCACACTCCGGACAAATGGAGGTGTAAATTAGACACTAGGGGTGAGAATGCAAGCGACGATCTTGAGCTCATATCAGCGAGAGCGCTGTAACACACGCTGTTTTCAGATTGATGCCTCTTCTAATTGCGACTCTGAGTGTAAAGGTCATGACCTAAGGTTACAGGACGATGATTAAAAGAGCAACAATTTATCACAAATGATCAACCGTGTCAGTCTTCCGATCTATGTGCAGCCCTGCTGGTGTCACACCCTAAGAATGTGAATGCGAAAAATGGGAACATTCAAGGACACTGAATTCAGAGGTCACTGCAACTAGCTTATCCGTGCATGTTTATGAACCCTCACTGGAGCTTATGCTGCGTCTCATTCTGATATCTATAGTTCCCTGGGTCATTTCTGCTACGAGGTACATTTGTATGTCCGATCAAGCTGCTCCACATTAACTTCTTTTTTTCCACTCTCTGTCTGTCACTAATCAAAATGTTACAAATAAACTAGTTTTCTTCAGACTTTTTCCTCTGTCCTCAGTAAGTGCATTGCAAATAAAATAGTCAAGAAACAAAAGTCAGTCAGTAAGATTTATTTTTTTGTTTGTTTTTTGAAAGAGTCTCTTCTGCTTACCAAGGCTACATTTATTTGATCAGAAATACAGAAATACATACATGTACAATTTTGAACTATTATTACAATTTAAAATAACTGTTTTCTAAGTGAATATATTGTAAAATGAAATGTATTGCTGTGATCAAATCTGAATTTTCAGCATCATTAATCCAGTATTCAGTGTCACATGATCATTTAGAAATTCTAATAACATAAAATAATAATAAAAAAAAAACATTTAAAATAGAAAATCATTAAAAATATGTTCTGGCAACATTTGATAACAATACACATCTTTATTGGTACTTTTGCTCAATTGAATGCATCCTTTTTCTTTCAAAATAACACAGACCATATGTGACCCTGGACCACAAAACCAGTCTTAAGTCGCTGGGGTATATTTATAGCAATATACATTGTATAGGTCAAAATTATTGATTTTTATTTTATACCAAAAATCATTAGGATATTAAGTAAAGATCATGTTCCATGAAGATATTTTGTAAATTTCCTACTGTAAATATATTAAAACGTAATTTTTGATTGGTAATATGCATTGCTAAGAACTTAATTTGGACAACTTTAAAGGCGATTTTCTCAATAGTTAGATTTTTTTGCACCCTCAGATTCCAGATATTCAAATAGTTGTATGTAGTTGTATGTAGTTGTATGCCAAATATTGTCCTATCCTAACAAACCATACATCAATGGAAAGCTTATTTATTCAGCTTTCAGATGATGTATACATCTCTTATGACTGGTTTTGTGGTCCAGGGTCACATATAACATAACACAACAACATAACACAAAACATAAAATAATAGCTTTGGATAAAAGCGTCTACTCCACTCTTAAATGTAAATAAATAGCTGGAAATCTTACTGGCACAAAATTTTGAATGGTAGTTTACACTAAATGTCAGTCTCTTACTATGGTTTTAGAATCTTTTTTTTTTTTTACTTTCCAACTTTTTTTTTTCTTCTCCTCCCAGTTGGTGTTTTCAAATCATGATTGAGAAGTTTAACTGAATTGGTCATTGGATGTTGAACAGTAATTTAATCATTGTCGATTCAGTCTCACAACACTTAATGAAATTTCACAACCCATATGTTGCATGTATGAAAATGTGTAACAAGTGTAATTCATAATGAAATGAATTGAAACTACGTGTACATATTTATTTATTTATGTATTTGTTTGTTTGTTTGTTTGATTCCATTTTCATATTATGCCCTAAAATTCAAATTCAGATTAGCGATCCTGTTTGTTATTTGATCTAATTAGACAGAATACAAATTTGAAAGTATTTTCAATCCGGAATGGTACACAACTCTTACAGTCAGAGTTAATTCATAAAAGCATTACATATCTGGTCCACCACTTTATTTAGCTAACATTGTAAAGACAGAGCTGGATAAACACACTATCAATACTATGCACATTGATCAATATCGCACTAAATCGTTGTGCAAACACATGCCATTCATTTGACTCTCTCCACTGGTATTGCATCCTTTAGTGATACTCACACATGACCGGCACATGCACTATCAAGTTGTTTATTTAGTATGTAAATAAGTCACTATATTAGTTGCGTTGCTGTGATTTGCATGGACGTGATAAATATATCATAACGACGGGGTGTGCAGCATTAAGGGGAGCTGGAGTCATAATTCTTCATCTTGCAAAATGTGTGGCGTGTGATGAAACGGCAGGAGAGAGAGCGAGTGAGAGGGAGAGACAGAGAGAGGCAGCCATGCACATTTCAACGCCAGTTCACATCACATTCATAGGCATATTCTCTGCGGCATTGCGGAGTCCGCATGACTGACTGTAACGTACACAAACCCCAAACACGCTGAAATGAACCAAATGAGTACGCCGTAAACAAATTTCCTTTTGTTTTGAACCGTCAACACTAGAGGGAGATTGGGTTAACACATTTCCATTGTGTTGTGCCGTTTCCACTCGCTATAGCGCTTTTGCCAGCACACGTTCGACTTGGCCGAGCCCGAGCCAAGATGAAAATCATTAAAGGCCCTCCTCCGCTTGGACTCGGGCTGTCGGTGTTCATCAAGGGAGTGTCATCGTTACAGCAGCCAGTCAAAAGGAATTAGGGTGACATTTGGCTAAAGACGCAGCTCTGCTGGAAGCCACTCAATGGATAATCACTCTCGTTTTTTGGTGTTCGCAGATTAGCTTTAACAAGACCTGTGATGTTCCAGAGACAATGCTGAGGGGTCAAGATAAATCTTCTCGCATCACTCTTCAAATTTATGGTAAGGTCCCGTCAGACTCATAATACTTTGCCCTGTGTCTCCAGGTTGGGTCAAACTGAAATGAAATACTCTGGCATTCACTGCATCCGGTTTCCTGCTCTAAACAGAGCTTTCATTCACGTTTCCCAAAAGCATAATTATCCGAATGAAACTTTAAAATGCCTCAGAACACATTTAAGTCCATTATGCGTGACTTTAAATGGATTTTTATGCTTGCCTTCACAATATATCACAAACGACAAATGTGACAAACTAAGACAAATGAACTCAAAATAAACAATATTAATGCATTTTGATTGCAAAGCCATTGTACATTCAAGAATAAAAGCAAAATGTTTGTTATATACAAAAATATACCACAGTCTGTGCACTGCACATAAGCACAAATTTACATGACATTACGTAAAGTATAACATTTTGTAGGCCTTGTTTTATAAGCATGAGCCATGACATATTTCTTGTGAAATTAATATCTTAGATTAGCAGTTAATAAATACACATTCTGTGCACTGAATTATTGAGAAGCACAATAAATAAATACAATTCTGTAAACACTGAAAATACAATAAAAAATACAATAAAGCAATAAATAAATTTAAAATTAAAAATATGCTAAATGAGTACAGCATAAAACTCCAGATGCAGACAAACAAGCTCAAATATAAGCGGCAGCTCCAACCAATAACTTGCATGTATATTCACATAGCATTTATCTTGGTCTGCACATTATTGATATCAACTTGTATTAAGTATGTACATTTGAGTATTAAGATTTTTGAAACCCTGACTTTCCAAAGCCATATTTTTTCCAACTATTCAATAGTGTTTTCATCTCAACAAGATTGATTGATTTGTTTGTTTATTTATTTGCAAGGTAATTTCCATAGACATGCGATGTGAAAATAGGGTGCATCCTATAGTGTGAACATTGTGATATTATATAAGCGAATTGTGAACTTTTGCTCCCTTGGACTTGTGTATACTCTGGTCAGGATTCACTCAAATGTATCCTGAACAGTTGAAGTGGAATGGGATGGAATGATCGCATGACACGGGGATGGGATGATCGTTTAACACAGGGCTATAATTTCTACACATACTCGCATTGATTAACGACGGAAGAATGCACTGAAACTTTGCTCTGTGTACTTTCTTAAAGGTGCAGTTCAGTCAAAAATTTAAATTTGCTGATAATTTTACTCACCCTTAGGCCATGGAAGGTGTATGAGTTTGTTTCTTCCTCAGATTTGGATAAATGTAGCATTCTATCACTTGCTCACCAATGGATCGTCTGCAGTGAATGGGTGCCGTCAGAATGAGATTCCAAACAGCTGATAAAAACATCCACATGCACATGACTTCAGTCCATCAAATAACATCTTGTGAAGTGAAAAGCTGTGTGTTGCAAACAAATCCATCATCAAGTTGTTTTAACTTTATACCATCATTATTGTTTTTATTTTATTTTATATCAGCTGTTTGGACTCTCATTCTGACGGCACCCATTCACCAGTACCACTTGTTAGTATAATTAGTAGCATCAGAGATTTATTTTCTGTCTGTTTCTCTTCAAATTAACAGAGATTTGACATTTCATCTCATTTTGAACACATTGCTTACACTGCATCATATGCAATAGACTAGCAATACCATTTGTATTAATGTATTATGGCGTTTATGATAATAATAATAAAACAAAACCCTGTGGCTGTATTCTACTCTAATATGATTAGATGATCTTGTTTTTGAAGTAAACAACTTTTAAATGGATTTTAAAATGCTGGAATTGTCTTCTGAACTGTCCTCTTTTAGAAGAGGACTAATTGAGGTTGGATTGCTAAATTACTTAATATTAAACTATACACAGGACCATTACTATTTTTTGGGGGGTAATTAGTAGTCTGGAAAGCTTGTTGTCTGAAAAAGTTCTACAATTCAGACTTTTTTTTTCTTGCAATTTCAAGTTATATACAATGCAATCACAATTTTCACACTTTTTAATTCATAATTTAGTAATTATATAATTTTAATTTTGATTCATAACAGTTTGCGTTTAGTTAATCTGACCTTTTCTCTGAATTCTGAATTTACATCTTGCAATTGTTTTTTTTTTTCTTCCCACCACGCAAGGTATTAAAAGCATCAAAAGGCATAAAAATAAATTAATTAATTTAAAAAAAAAACCTGGAAGGACAAAAGTCAGAATTGTGAGATAAATAGTCACAATTGCCATTTTCCTTTTTTTCCCCCTTTTTTTCATCCTGTGGTGAGAACAAGCTTCCATAGTTTTTCAGATACCCAACTTTTAAAAATCATGGCGGGCTAAAAAATAACTATGTGGACCTTTAAAAAGTTACTCCAGATAGAAAACCAAATAAATGATTTTTTTTATTAGATGAAATAAATGCAGATAACATTTACACAAATGCAGTTATAGAATGACAAAATGGTAACTCTGAATTCTGTGAAACTCCATTCAATAACACATTTTGTAGATGACTTGTATTGTCAGAGTAATATTTGAAAGCCAAGGTCCACAGATGGTCAGCATCTATGAAATTGCCCCTGTCTCTGGAGATGTGACTGCACATGGCCGTCTTCGAATCAGCTGAACTTATGACTGAGTAAGCTGTGCAGCCGTACCGAGGCCGCGAACACAAGGGACAATCAGACGTTCTGCACGACCAGCTTAACATTCGCCTCATGTCCAGCTTTAAAGCAAATCGATCTGGGCCAAAAGTGGCACAGCATTGCTGAAGTTTCTGTCCTTGGGAATTCACAGGGCTGAGACCAGTGTTTAAGATCGCAAATCTGTTGAAGTTGTTAAAACAAATCATTTCTTTTCACTTGAAGGTCTGATGTTTACCATGTTTTGAGCCACACACACACACACACAATTTATTTATGTGATGTCAAAGCTGAATTTTCAACATCATTACTTCAATCTTCAGTGTCACATGATTCTTCAGAAATCATTCTAATATACTTACTTGATGCTCAAGATATTTATGTTGTGCACAAAAGTTACGCTGCTTAATTTTTTTTTCTAACTATTAAACATGCAGCAAACATAATACATTTAAAGGGTGATAAAAATGCTGAAAAACTTAAAAGAAACAGCCACCAATCTCAGCAACTACATAATACACACTCAATTTGGAGCTACATGGTGAATCAAGCCTCTAAAAATAAACAGCAATTCGTCAAATTATTTCTGGGCCATTAATTTTTGGGATTCAGGTTTGTGAAAAGTGCGACAACACAGCTGTGAATTTGGTGGATTTGTCATGCAATAACTGTGCACTCTCACAAGAGGTGAAGCCAGAAAATAAAGCTTGGACGTCAGACACTGTAATACAATGTATACATAAACAATCAGAGCATTACAGGAGCCAGAGGCTACATATCACCTCCAAATTACACATGCTGCAGCTCAAGCTTTAGTGGATGTAGTGGATACATGGAAAGTTTGAGCCTCATGTTGTGAGTAAACAGACACAAAGATAACAGTTGCTGGCAAATATGTGGCATCAGTCTGCAAAGACAACGCTCAAAGAGGCAAACACTCAATGCCACCGGTCCCACGGCTGCTCATGATTTATCATATGGCTTTTAGCGCTCACAATGGGAGCGTCTTATACCAGCTCAGCAAATTGACTGCCCTCAAGCTAGAGCTTTCATCTGCTCCGTTACAGGAACTGTTTATCTACAATTCACTGCTTACTTTAGGATGCTTTGGGATCACACAATGTCAGTATCCAGAGGAAGAACCTCTATTACAGCAGTGTCAACGGGATAAGAGACGCAATCTGGACATACACACACCCATTTTTATTCACAGTGGGTAACCTGAACTGTTTAACAGGCATGGTCATATGATTTTTGGGATGCTGAGAATGTAAATATAAATATGAATAAGTTTTACAAATAAAATAAAATAAATATGACTTATTTTATGCCTTTTTTTTTAGATCTGTGACATTGAAGAAAGCAGAAATATAAAGAAAAATATTAATAGATACAGCATTTACACAAACTACACCAAACATTTTGGATAATAATAATAATAATAATAATAATAATAATAAAGCTGCACAAAAAATCGTGCGATTATGATCGTGGTTTTGCGCAGCTCGTCAGTGAGCAACGGCTCTGTGTAGTTAATGCTGCTCAATGTGAAAGCACGCACGTGATGGAAATTTACCGCTGATTACAGAAGCGGCTTTACTGACAAGATGCGCATTAAATATCGCATGCGATTTATCGTGCAGCCCTAATATATATATATATATATATATATATATATATGTATGTACATGTTTAATAATAAGTGTTAATGAAAAATATTATGATTATTAATATTATTATTATTATTATTATGATGCAGCATTAAAATCTTTTCTTCTCGCATTTATTTGCGGTTGTACTGGTGAATCCAGATCTCAACAAGAGATCACAGCAATTCACCCAAGCACCTTACGAAGGATATGTGTAGTGCCCTTGAGTGCGATCTTTTGCACTTCACTAGCTGACGGATGGCCTGGGAGCATTTTTACGTTCTGAATGAAATGCTTCTTTAATGTTCCTAATGCTCCTACTGTCACTGGTACAGTTCTCATTTTACATTTCCACATCCTACTGATCTCAGTTTCCAGGTCCTTGTATTTACTGATCTTCTCGGTTTCCTTTAGCATGATGTTAGTATCATCTGGAACAGCTATATCAATCAGCAGACATGTTTTTTTTCTTTTTTGTCATTCAACACTATGCCAGGGCGATTAGCTAAGATGGTTCTGTCGGTAACTATTGGAACATCCCACATAATGATGTTATAATTGACATTGATGACTTTTTCTGGTTCATGTTCGTAGTATTTATGTGTAACTTGAACTCCCAGATACTTGCACATAGACCAGTTAACATAGCTGGCTACTTTGTTGTGTCTGTTGGTGTACTCAGACTGTGCAAGTGGCCACAATATGGCTTATGTGCTCTTCAGCCTTGTTGCACATCCTGCTTTTACTGTCTTCTGTTTGTTTCAGGATGTTCTTCTGGTGGTACTTGGTGTTGAGTGCCTGTTCCTGCGCTGCAAAAATCAGGCTTTCGGTCTCCCCTTTTAAACCAGAGCTGTTTAGCCACTGCATAGATGCCTGCTTATCGACACCTGGTCTTTCCAAGTCTCGAAAAAATTGTCCATGCATAGGTTTACCCTTGAGGAGTTAAATTTTATTTTTTCTCAATGTTGTTCTTTAATTGCATTTTTATATTCTTCACATCAGTGATTTGTTTCAAGTACTTTCCTTTTATCTTCTGAGCTTCTTTCTGAAGAGAGTGTTTAGCCTTACCAGCATCGTGGTCTCTCACTAGTCGTGTAAACATATCTTTGCCCTGCATGATGTAGTTGCTTAGGCCAACGGTAGCGGTTTCGAAAACAGATTCTAGTTCGACTAATCCATGACCACCATCTCGTCTCCTGATATACAGTCTTTCAACATCAGCTTTAGGGTGATGGATGCCTGCAATAGTCAGGAGTTTCCTTGTTTTTCTATCCATCCTCTTAATGTCTGTTCTCAACCAGTTGATGACACCAAAGCTATAAGCCACAACTGGAACAGCTAGAGTATTAATGGCTGTGATTTTGTTTTTGGAGCTTAACTCAGTCTTCAGTACCTGACGAACTCGACGATAGGTACTTGTATGTTTCATTCATATCCATGTTCCTAATGACTGTTTGGTCATTCAGTTGGATATTCTGACTTTTGATTAGTTTACCACGTTTAAAGACAGCCGTGGCACATTTATCTAAGCCAAATTCCATTTTGATGTCATCACTGAACCCTTTGACAATAGTGAGACTTTGCTTTAGTTGAGTCTTATTATTATTGTTGTTGTTGTTGTTGTTGTTAATAATAATAATAATAATAATACATTTTTAATAATTAAAATAAATAAATAATAATTAAAATTATACTAATTATAATTAGTAGTAATAGTAGTAAATATTTACAAATATTTTGTAGTAGTTTAGTAGTAGTTGTGGTAGTAGCAGTAGTAGAGGAACAATCAGTCAATCAAGTTGTAGAGCTTTAGTGGCAAATCATCATAACAGGTCTACAAAGAGCATCATGCATATCCAAACTTACAAATATATCACAATTGTAATGATTGCAATTACTGATTATGATGCAAAAACAAAACAAAAGCTCTAGAAAATGTCATAATCTGCAGCCCTGTATCATGCCAATGGGTTTCCCCATAATCAGCAGCTCTTCAAACAGTGTGGGGAAAAACAAAAGATATATATTTCTAGTGAAATTAGGACAAAAATGGAAGACTGAATTAAACATGAATGTTGTCCTTAATATCAACATGGCCAACCACAGATATGGGCCAGGAGTACACCTTCAGTATTTACATAAATTTGCACTACTGAGACGAGCTCTTCGCTCTGAGACTCCTCTGATTTACAGCTTGGCATTAGGTAGAGAGCGACATGCTTCTTGGAGATATCAAACAAGAATGACTAGCCAGACGGATACACGACAGACATATTTACATATTCCACCATATTTATATCTTCTGTAGTCTGACCTGCTGTAAAATATAGCAGCAAATGCATGAAAAAATAAATAAATGCATAAATACAATTAAATAAAATTTAAAATAATTAATGACAAAGACGACACTGCTCAACTATTTAGCATTCTTACTGGAAGTAAGCCAGCCAATTTGGCTTAGTTTGGTTTGGTTCATTTATTTATTAGCATTACGTTTTCTGCAGTAGACTAAAATGATCACGTGGACTCTATAATCTTTCATTTTGCTAATAGAGTTCATAAGCAAGCAGCGCAACTAATTTTTAAGATGTTTTTGGGAGTGTACTATCATAATCGGAGTACTTCCACCTGAAGAATTAAATGAAATTTGGTGGTGTAAAGCCTTCGTCGCGCCGCCTCCTGGTGTTCTGAAAGAAAAAAATATATATAATAATTGGGACATCACAGCCTTGTTAACTTATTTCTTAGAGTTCGTACTAAATACGTTTCTCATTTGAAATGTGCATTAATTATCTCACAGCCTCAATGAAATACAGATTAACTTAAGCAGAGGGGCTAAATTAAAAAAGGAGAGAGAGAGAGAGATGGCGAATATGTGCAGGATTGATGTTGCTCAGCAACCATTAATTTGAGTTTCATATGCGCAGGTTTATTTCAGTCAGGTCTATTGGAATTCCTCCGACAGTCAGCAATTAATCTTCTGCTTAATTATCTCCGCACATTTTACTGTAGGTAGAAGGAGTGATAAGACAACTGGAAATGTTAACAGTCATGTGTATCTCCAAAACAATCTAACAACTGAACGCATTTGAATTGTGAAGTGCCACCTGCTTGTTTTGAGCACCAACAATAGCGATTATTTGGCTGCCACTTAATAATGCTAGCAGCCTAACGAGGCTAGACTATTGACTTTGTTTCTTATCCTGTCCAGATTTACAGAAAAAAACACTGACTGAATGATATGTATTAGTGACCAACCGGAGTTAGTTTTGTTCAACATGCCGTTTAAGAATTAGGGATGCACAGATAAGGAAACAGAATCAATAATCAATTATTATTTGAAGCGATCCATCTTAGATATCATTTGAGAAAAAATTTTAATTGATGAAATGACAGTATGAATGTTAATGATGATACAAAATGTTTCTTTCAAATTTTGAACTTTCTATTCATCAAACAATTATAATAATTTCACAATATTCATAATACATCTGTCTTATCTAACCATTTACCAAATGTAGACCTACAATGAACCATTAGTATAAATAAATGATACATGCCTATCGTCAACTTTCTTTCAAAAGATCCATGATCTGTGGAAATGTTACAACAATTATTGACTTAAATATATCATCATATAAGGCAGATATGATAACATTAAAAAAGTCGTCTTTAAATTGAACAATACTGATATTACAACCAATATTTGTAAAAATAATAGACCACTGAGGAAAAAAAAAAGATAGACTTTCCTTAAGTTAAAACCTTAAGTTAGTCCAAAAGTAATGATTATTTCACAAAAATAATTTCACAATATACAGTTCTGCTTAAAGATATACAGAGTTCTGGCATGAAACTCTAGATGGCGCAGTCCAATAGGTCTAACTCAATCTGACCTAATGACATCATTATCACATGGCAGCTGATTGGTTCTCTCCTGTAATAATACGTCTGTCTTATCTAACCATTTACCAAATGTAGACCTACAATGAACCATTGGTATAAATAAATGATACATGCCTATCGTCAACTTTCTTTCAAAAGATCCATGATCTGTGGAAACGTTACAACAATTATTGACTTAAATATATCATCATATAAGGCAGATATGATAACATTAAAAAAGTCGTCTTTAAATTGAACAATACTGATATTACAACCAATATTTGTAAAAATAATAGACCACTGAGGAAAAAAAAAAGATAGACTTTCCTTAAGTTAAAACCTTAAGTTAGTCCAAAAGTAATGATTATTTCACAAAAATAATTTCACAATATACAGTTCTGCTTAAAGATATACAGAGTTCTGGCATGAAACTCTAGATGGCGCAGTCCAATAGGTCTAACTCAATCTGACCTAATGACATCATTATCACATGGCAGCTGATTGGTTCTCTCCTGTATCGGTAGCCAATGAGCTCGCTGCTCAACATTCAAATATATGACTAGTGCTTGCCGTAGCAGTTACAGCTTGCTTCAGAAACCCTCCACCTTCCCCAGCTCCACCTGTATAGATCTGCTACGAGGTGATTCATGTATGCTATATGGGGGTTATTCATATGTGTTATATGTGCAGGCAGCAATATTTCTTACATGCACACAGCAGCATGTTGTGGATGTATTGACAGTAG
>NW_015664702.1:1334567-1336649 GCF_001515625.1 Sinocyclocheilus rhinocerous
TGATTCATGTATGCTATATGGGGTTATTTCATGTATGTTATATTTGCAGCAGCAATATTTCTTACATGCTCACAGCAGCATGTTGTGGATGTATTGGCAGTAGCGACTCTCGGTACTTGCTCTGCAGCAGCAGCAGCAGCATAGCAGATCTATTCCAACAAGACCAAATACATTAACATTGTCATGTACATTACCATGCCAATCCCTCCGAGAGTTGTCATGACAGAAATCTAGTTCCCTTGAATTTACTCAGAATACTGTATCTTTCAAAGATTGCCACAAGCAAACTTTGTGCAAATGCAGTGATAAGTTCTTCCTTAGAAGTTTTTTGTTTTTTCCTGAATGGACTTATTAAAAGCAGTGCATCATGATCCCAAAGCTGCGTCATCATTGCAGTTGTAAGCTGCAATCAGATCGCACAAAGTTCTGCTCTTTTGTGCAGTATGCATAAGCGGTCAGTGAGTGAACTGTGGGCATCTCGCTTGAGGCTGAGAATACAATGCAAGCCAATGGCAAATAGGTCTAGATGTTGCAAGACTGTAAAAAGCCCCACACTTGTTTGGTATCAATCGAGGTCAGCAACGAATGGCCAGATACATTTGAACTGGCAAATGCACAAGGCAGATGCTTTTATCCAAAGCAACGTTCAGTACACTTATAGGCAGCCCCCTGGAGTAGGCAATTTGATATAGCAATTTCATACTATTTACTGAGTCTAAAGACACTGTTTCTTCGAGGTGCAACACCAAACATGTGGTTTTATACCACTGCTGTTTGACCTTCATGCTTTGGCGTTTGGTCGATAGATGGAGCTTTCACGACAATGCATAGAAAAAAAAAAAACACTTTACATTGGCCCCAAAAAGCATTCAGGCACTTAAGATACACATAAAATGAATGAACTGATCTAAATATATTCTACATAATTTAACCAAGACAAATCTCAGCCATCATTCACAACTTTCCCATTGCGTCTACTGCCACTAAAGTTATAAGTCAATATGTACTCAGATGCTACCGTTTAGGTGACTTTAAATTGTATCACCCTTGTGGAGCGGATCTGGGCATAGGTGTTTGAACTAATGCCAGTGCTCACACATGTCAGCTCCCTGGTGTTGGCTTCCTCCAGTCAGTCAACACTGATATCAGCGAGTGTTTGAACAGCTTGACCAACATTGTAAAGAGTGACCTACAAAAATGGTCCAGGTTGGGTTTATAATTCACACCATCCAAAATCACTCTGTGGACTGCTTATAACTGGTCTTTAAGAACCCATTTAGACCTGAAACTTACTGTAAGTACGGAAACACAAAATGCTTTAACTAAAAATTTGAAATCAAATTAATTTACTTTTACAGTTATTAATCTAGCAAAAAGACATGTACATTGCATTTATGTTTTTGGCAGACACTTTTACCCAACATTGCTTTGCTGTTAAGCTACATGTTTCAGCAGGTCATGCATTCTCTGGGAATCAAACCCATGGCATACAATTTTTTACCCATAGGAAACAACTGTTCTGATTACTTTTTTTTTTTGAAAGGAGTTGGAAGTGTGGTAACAAAACTACTACCTACAAAAACTTGAAATCATTTACATTTAGTATTGCAGCATGCTTTTATCGAAAGCAACACAATTAATAATTCAAAGTTTTGATTTTCTTTGTGTCTGAGGAGGGTATGATGTATAATGAGATTTATTAGATGACAACCACAGCAGGAAACCAATCACATAGCAACTTGTGCCACCAGGCGTCCACCAATCTGAAGGGTGTGTCCACACACACACGCACACACAAAAACACAAATATCCCCATAACAAACTAGGGATTGTTTTATTAACATTCCTCTAGGGCGTATCTCAAACATTTCAGGGTCATATGCGACCCTGGACAACAAAACCAGTCATAAGTGTCAATTTTTCGAAACTGAGATTTATACATCATCTGAAAGCTGAATAAATAAGCTTTCCATTGATGTATGGTTGTTAGGGTAGGACGATATTTGGCTGAGATACAACTATTTGAATATCTGGAATCTGAGGGTGCAAAAAAATTAAAATATTGAGAAAATCACCTTTAAA